>NC_057801.1:57019785-57133913 GCF_018294505.1 Triticum aestivum | reverse complement strand
CGTCTGGACCTTTTAGTCCCGGTTGTGGTGCCACGAACCGGGACTAAAGGGTGCGATGCCCATTAGTACCGGTTCATGGCACCAACCGGTACTAAAGGTTAGACCTTTAGTCCCGGTTCGAGCCACCAACCGGTACTAATGGTGTTTGAGGCATTAGTACCAGTTCATGGCACGTATCGGTAATAAAGGTCCCATTTTCAAACTCTACACCCCCCCCCCCCGGTGGATCGCCTTTTCAGTTTAAAAAAAATAAAAGAAAATGATGAAAATGTCAAAAAAATAAAAGAAAACAAGTTTCCCATGTGATATGTGGTCTAGTTGTTGGGAAAATTTGCAAATGTGAATTTCGACTTTATTTGCAAAATCTCTCTAGAATTTAGTAAAATGGGCATAACTTTTGCATACTAACTCGGATGAAAAAGTTTTTTATATGAAAAATCATCTACTCGATAAGTTACATCCAAATTTAACGGGGGAGCCATGTTAAACATTTCCAAAATCCTCAAAAACCTAACAGAAAAAAAGTTACGAGGCTTTTAAGATCTAGAGTGGAAAAATCGAAAAAATTTCATACTGTGGTCAAACTGTGGTCAAACAATGTTCAAACTAATTATTCTAGAATATTAGTGTTACTAAATAATTATTTCAGTTATTTTGAATTTTGGTCAAATCTGGTCAAACTGTGGTCAAACAATGGTCAAACTAATTATTCAAGAAATATTAGTGTTACTAAATAATTATTGTTTTTTAAAACAATAGTTTCAAACTCAAACAGTGAAATGTGTCACTTCATGCTCAAGCAAAATTCCCGAGGGTTAATAGGATTGACATCTTACTATTGTCAGGAAAACAACAAGTGCAGACTTGGAAACGAGGGACAATAGAACCCGGAAGTTAAGCGTGCTCAGGCTGGGGGAGCGAAAGGATGGGTGACCGTTCAGGAAGTTAGATGATTTGGAATGATGAGGGGTGATTAGAGATTAGAGGATAAATTGAGCAGTGATGAGGGGTGGTGATTAGAGATTAGAGGTTCAAATAATTCAGAAATTTGAAAATAAAAAAATTCAAAAAAAATTCAAATTTTTTTTTCAAAAAAAAGAATCATAAAATTTCCTTTAGTCCCGGTTGGTGTTACCAACCAGGACTAAAAGTGGAGCTCCACATGGCCGCGGCCTTTAGTCCCGGTTTGTGTAAGAACCGGGACTAAAGGGGAGAGGCATTAGTAACGACCCTTTAGTCCCGGTTCAAAAACCAGGACTAAAGGGCCTTACCAACCGGGACAAAAGCCCCTTTTTCTACTAGTGGATCAAGATTGCAACTAAGGTAACAATTGATCTAACAGCATAATGATACCAAGCCTCACTATTAATGGCATATTTTCTAATCTTTCTAATCTTCAAGCATATTTTCTCCATCTTGATCTTGTGATCATCGACGACATCGGCAACATGCAACTCCAATTCCATCTTCTCCCCCTCAATTCTTTTCAATTTTTCTTTCAAATACTCGTTTTCTCTTTCAACTAAATTTAACCTCTCGACAATAGGGTCAGTTGGAATTTCCGGTTCACATACCTCCTAGATAAATATATCCATGTCAACTTGATGTGCATAATTTGTCATAAACACGAAATGCAACAACTAGTTTTGAAAGAGAATATACCACATCCGAATCATAACAAGGACGAGGGCCGGCGGGGACGGATATCAAAACCATGGCACTATGTATAACAAACAACATACGGGTAAGATAATTATATGAGTAACTATATATCCAAATCACACCAACATCAATTTGGTAATTTAAAACATTCATGAACAAGAGCCTCACCACAAGGTGGTGCCGGCGACGGGACGGTGCGGGCGATCAATGGTGGTTACGACAGAGATTTAGAAGACACTAAGTAAACCACACCTACATATGCAAACTAAGTGTTATTTTTGACCTCAAATTGCATATAAATCATATACTAGCACATATAATTCCTCCCAACTTACTAAACTCACAAATTAATCATTATACAAAGCATTGCAAGAGCTAATCTAGCAAACAGAGATGAAAGAACAAAGTTGCTAACCTTTGTGATCATTTGAATGAATGGGGGCCTTCGAATCTTGACAATTTTTGGGCAAAATGTGTGATGAGCTCGAGGAACAGGGGAAGAACAGAGGAGGAGAGGGGAAAGGGGAAGAACAGAGAGAGCTTGGGTGGGCGAAGGGTTTATGTAGGACGACCTTTAGTACCGGTTCGTAACACAAACCGGTACTAAAGGTGCTGGAGGGGCCCCAGACTGACAACATCCTGCCACTACTCACTTTAGTACTGGTTCGTGGCACGAACCGGTGCTAAAGGTTCGCCACGAACTGGTACTAATGAGAGCGGCCGGCTAGTCGTAGGAACCGCCACTAATGGACACATTATTGTCGGCTCAAAATCAAACCGACACTAATGTGCTTCACATTTGACCCTTTTTCTACTAGTGGTAGTCACTGCAGTTCTTTTTCTGTGTTTTCTAGTGGCCACGATAGCCTATTTTTGGTAACTAGGCCAAAATAATCATGGAAACACACGGACTGTTGTAACCATGGGCCTCCTGCGGGCCGTATGATTCATGGGCCTTCTTCGGGCCGTAGGATCTATTGGCCTTCTATACGAACCGTAGGATCCATCTATACGGGCCTTAGGATCCATGGGCCTTCTACGGGCCGTAGGGTCCATGGGCCATCTACGGGCCATACGATCCATGGGCCTTCTACGGGCTGTACGATCCATGGGCCTCATACGGGCCATAGGATCCATGGGCCTTCTATGGGGCGTATCATCATTTCGCCAATGATGGGCCGTACTATTCGTGGACCATAACGGGTCGTTAATAGGCCATATTTGATAACTATATGAATATAGCCCAAGGGGTTTTTTTGACATGAAAACGTCCCAACGTATTAACGGTCCACAAACAGGCCGACTATAACGACGGGCTAAATTTGGCCCACAAGCAGAAAATGACAGTAACGGGCGTATGTAACCGAATGCTGCAAATGAGCCCAAGAATCAACGGGCCCTGAGAAGGCCGAAAGATAACTTGGGATGGAAACGGCCCAATGGAATAACTAGACGTTAATGGGTATAAAGTGATACATTGTTCATTACGGGCCAGTTTCACCACGAGCTGTTAATGGGCCAAGAGTTACAAAGGGCCTCATATGGGCCAAAAGAAGTCATGGGCCACACATGGGCCGGAAGTTCAAATGGGCTAGAATCATATTGGACGGCCCAGACGACACTACCGGGCCTAATTCGGAGAGGTCGTAACGGGCCCTAGGTTAGCGGGCTGTAAATGGGCTATATGCGAACAAGCCGTTAACAGGCTTTCTGTGGGCTGGCCCGACACCTTTTGACCAAGTCAAACGGGCTGGCCTTTTCACAGGAATGGGCCTCTGTTGGGCCGTGCCACGTGTCACCGTATCATAGGCGCGTTCGGTGCAATGAGTGGATGACATATGTCCCAACGATGAGCCGACACGTGTTTCCTCCAGCCAATGATGATTTTACACGTGGAAAATCCCCATTGGTCGGGGCTGTTAATGGGTTATCGGATCCAAAACCAAATTCGATAGCTTAACGGTGTTCCGTTACGGTGGATGCCACGTGTTGGTCACCCTTGACGAAAGCACTTCTGTGACGCACAATTTATCGTCATGGCAGTGGACACTTCCATGATGATAATTTTGGTAATGTCATGGAACACTTCTACGACAGCAGAGGTATGACTATCTTGATTCTGTCATAAAATCATCATGGATGTACATGCATGACAAAAAATGCGACCTACTGTGACAAACACATATCATCACGGAAGTGTATTTTTTTGTAGTGTACCTATCATGGCATTTCCATAGCCATTCCGAGATATATTGCCATGCAACTTCCATCATCATCATATACATGACTTGAGCATTCATTGTCATATTGCTTTGCATAATCGTAAGATAGCTAGCATGATGTTTTCATGGCTTGTCTGTTTTTTGATGGCATTGCTACGCTGGATCATTGCACATCATGGTACACCGCCAGAGGCATTCATATAGAGTCATATGTTTTTTCTAGTATCGAGTTGTAATATTGAGTTGTAAGTAAATAAAAGTGTGATGATCATCATTATAGAACATTGCCCCATAAAAAATAGAGGCCAAAGAAGCCTAAATAAAAAAGGGGGCCAAATAAGCCCGCCAAAAAAAGAAAAAAAAAGAAAAAAAAGAAAGGGGCAACGTTACTATCCTTTTACCACACTTGTGCTTCAAAGTAGCACCATGTTCTTCATATAGAGAGTCTCCTATATTGTCACTTTCATATACTAGTGGGAATTTTCATTATAGAACTTGGCTTGTATATTCCGATGATGGGTTTCCTCAAATGCCCGAGGTCTTCATGAGAAAGCAAGTTGGATGCTGATCTATAAGTGTATGAAAGCTCAAACTGAAACTAAGTGGGGGTTGAAAAAGCTGAAGCACGTTAAAAAGTATGAACCAATTGCTTGGCTGACACCGGGATAGGCATGAGGGGTACCTTGTGTTAAGAAAAGGGAGCATACAAGACTATATGATTTTGTAGGGATAACATTCTATAAGCATTGATATTTTGAAAGGCATGATTGTTTGTTGGGATGCCCGAAGTATTATTGTTTTTATGTCAAATGATAGACTATTGCTTTGAATCACTCGTGTCTTAATATTCATGTCATGGTTAGATACATGATCAAGATTATGCCAGGTAGCATTCCAGATCAAAAATTATCTTTTTTATCATTTACCTACTCGAGGACGAGCAGGAATTAAGCTTGGGGATGCTGATACGTCTTCGTCGTATCTATAATTTTTTTTTGTTCCATGCTAATATTATTCAACTTTCATATACTTTTGGCAACTTTTTATACTATTTTTGGGACTAACATATTGATCCAGTGCCCAGTGCCAGTTCCTGTTTGTTGCATGTTTTTTGTTTCACAGAAAACCCATATTAAACGGAGTCTAAACGGAATAAAAATGGACGGAGATTTTTTTTGGAATATTGTGAATTTTGCGAAGTGGAATCAACGCGAGATGATGCTCGAGGGGCCCATGAGGCAGGGGGGCGCGCCCCTGACCCTCGTGGTCACTCCGTAAGGCGGTTGGTGCCCTTCTTTCACTGCAAGAAAACCAATATCCGGATAGAAATCGTGTCCAAAGGGCAACCCAATCGGAGTTACGGATCTCCGGGAATATAAAAGACGGTGAAAGGGCAGAATCAGAAACACAGAGACAAAGAGAGACAGAGAGACATATCCAATCTCAGAGGGGCTCTCGCCCCTCCCATGCCATGGAGACCATGGACCAGAGGGGAAACCCTTCTCCTATCTAGGGAGAAGGTCAAGGAAGAAGAAGAAGGGGGCTCTCTCCCCCTTGCTTCAGGTGGCGCCGAAACACCGTCGGGGGCCATCATCATCACCGCGATCTACACCAACACCTCCGTCATCTTCACCAACATCTCCATCACCTTCCCCCCTCTCTATTCAGAAGTCCACTCTCCCGCAACCCGATGTACCCTCTACTTGAACATGGTGCTTTATGCTTCATATTATTATCCAATGATGTGTTGCCATCCTATGATGTCTGAGTAGATTTTCATTGTCCTATCAGTGATTGATGAATTGTTATGATTGGTTTAATTTTCTTGTGGTTATGTTGTTGTCCTATTGTGCCCTCCGTGTCGCACAAGTGTGAGGGATTCCCGCTGTAGGGTGTTGCAATACGTTCATGATTAGCTTATAGTGGGTTTCTTGAGTGACAGAAGCATAAACCCGAGTAAGGGGGTTGTGGCGTATGGGATAAAGAGGACTTGATACATTAATGTTATGGTTGGGTTTTACCTTAATGATCTTTAGTAGTTGCGGATGCTTGATAGAGTTCCAATCAGAAGTGCATATGATCCAAGAAGAGAAACTATGTTAGCTTATGCCTCTCCCACATAAAACTTGCTATCGGCTTAGTAAAGTAGTCAATTGCTCAGGGACAATTTCACAACTCCTATCACAAATTTTCCACACTCGCTATATTTACTTTATTGCTTCTTTATCTAAACATCCCCTACTTTTTATTTACGTGCCTTTTATTATCTTGCAATTCTATCCAACAACACCTACAAAGTCCTTCTAGTTTCATACTTGTTCTAGGTAAAGTGACCGTTAAGCGTGCGTAGAGTTGTATCAGTGGTAGATAGAACTTGAGGGAATATTTGTTCTACCTTTAGCTCCTCGTTGGGTTCGACACTCTTACTTATCGAAAGAGGCTACAATTGATCCCCTATACTTGTGGGTTATCAGCCACCCTCGACGCACATGGCCTCCATAGCTTTCTGAAACTCATGGTCGCCGGACTCGTCGTCCTCGTCATGATCATCGTCTTCCTGTTTCTTGTCGCGGCCCCGGGCGGGCCTCTCTTGCTGGTTATCCTTGCTGTGGAGGCCTCGTTGGTCACCATGCTTCTTGCCGGACCCTCTGGCACCATCCTGGCCTTTCTCCTTGTCCCGCCTCTCGTACTCAGCTTTTTGCTTCTCAGCAAGCAGCTCAACTTGTCGGCAATACTGGAGGTCATGGCCCTTGGTGCGGTGGATCTTGTAATACTGCTTGTCGGAGCTACCCGGCTTGTCGGTAGCCGCCAAGGCCCAACAAGCGGCACACCCAGCAACCTCCTTGCCGGGGTCACTTGCCTTGGCCTTCTTGGCAGTGCCGGTGTCATCGGATATCTCGACGGCAAGCACAGTATTGCCCTTACGCTTTATGTTATGGCGCCGCCCCTTCTTCGTCGGGGTGGCGGTGTCGCCAGTGGAGTCAGTTTCCGCACCGGCGTCCTCGCCGGGGTACTTCCTCCCCTCTTCATCTCGGGCGCACCTATCGGCCAGAGCATAATGTTCGCCCACATCTTTGACCTTGTTCATCGCCAGCTCTTCGCGCATCTTGCGGTTGCGCACATTCTGATAGAATGCGCTGATCACAGCGACAAGATGAACGTTTGGGATGTTGTATTGCACCCGGCTGAACCTCTGGATGTACTTGAGCAGGCTCTCACCTTCCTTCTAGGGAATGCTATGAAAATCACTCGCCTGTCAATGAGCCTGATGGCCTCCGATGAAGGCACAAACAAACTCATGACACAGATCCGACAAAGAAGAAATGGAATCCGCCGGCAAATGCATCAACCATGACATGACATTGAACGTGTGGTGGGAGGGCCACTGGAACTGCCGCAGCTCACGGGTAAAAGTCGGGCAACCAACCTCATAGGGTAGGCCACCGTAGTCTCCCGGGGTCGGGTGGTCCATAGTGGGTCATGCCCGCCTATCTGACTGGTGGCACGCTCCATGCCGGCGTTTGATGGTAGTTCGAGCGTCTTCATGGGCCCGCTCCTGAAGAACTTGATGCTGATCATGGTGGGTCCGCACATCGGACGATGCTATAGATATATTATCACAAGTGTGATCACGACGACTGACACCCGCGGTGGCCGGCGTGGGGGAGGAGAGTGCATCGTGGCTGCATCACCTCTGGCCCTTCCTCTGTTGGGATGCAGTGGCTCGACGAAGCGTCGGCCTACAGGCACCGCTGGTCGCGGCTCATCTTTGTTAGCGATGCCGACGAGGCTCCGGACGGTGGATCTCCACTCGTCGAGCTTCTCCGCAGTAGGAGGGAAGTTGAGGAGAAGCTGCGCGCGCGCCAAAGCTTCTGCTGGCGTGGGTAGCAGCGAAAGCCGCGTGAACCATGACGCGCTCTGACCTGTAACCATGTTAGAAGGAGCTCTATCATGGTCCTGTGGCCGTACACCATTTTTGCCAGCACTTCGGCGTGCATGCTGGTCTTCTCCACCCCGCGAGTGATGCGCAGGGACGCCGGGGGGTCATCAACATGGTGATGTTGCTCATCGCGCAAGACTTGGGAGGAGCGCGTCGTGGGCATTGGCGTGGGCATCTTGGAGGTCGTCGCGCCACCGGCAGGCGGCACAGTGACGGCTCTGGACGGCTCTGCGTCGCCTGCGGGGGCACAACTCCATCTGTGGATATGACGGCATGCGGCTCATCGTCTCGCTCATGAGCGACGTCGCTATCCCGGGTCTGGCTGCCAGAGCGATGCGGGTATTCGCGGGCCACGCCCCGGGTTCTGTCTGTGACGCCCATGCTACCTACCCGCACTGGCACGGGCAGTCCGGGTCCGGATGAGCCAATCAACATCGTCATCTTCCTCTTGGGAGCCATGACGACGAGGAACTGTAGAACTAACTACTGAACCAGATTCTCTCAACCGCACCCCCTACCTGGCGCGCCAAAGATGTCGGTGGAAACGTCACCTATGGGATCACGGGAATCCCTACTATGGTTGTGGGGTGATACATCTCCAACGTATCTACAATTTTTTATTGTTCCATGCTATTATATTACCTGTTTTGGATGTTTATAGGCTTTACTTTACACTTCTATATCATTTTTGGGACTAACCTACTAACTGGAGGCCCAACTCGAATTGCTCTTTTTTTGCCTATTTCAGTGTTTCGCAGAAAGGGAATATCAAACGAAGTCCAAACAGAATGAAACCTTCGGGAGCGGTCTTTTCGGAACAAACGCAATTCAGGAGACTTGGAGAGGACGTCAAGAAGCAGCCGAGGCAACCAACGCATGCTCAAGAGGTAGCAAGAAGGATTTCTAGCGCCGTTGCCGGGGAGGCCTTCGCTCAAGTCAAGACATACCAAGTACCCATCACAAACCCATCTCCCTCGCATTACATTATTTTGCATTTGCCTCTCATTTTCCTCTCCCCCACTTCACCTTTGCCGTTTTATTCGCCCTCTCTTTTCCGTTTGCCTCTTTTTTGCTTGTCTCTTATGTGCTTGTGTGTTGGATTGCTTGTCACAATGGCTCAAGATAATACTAAATTGTGTGACTTTTCCAATACCAATAATAATGATTTCCTTAGCACTCCGATTGCTCCTCTTAATGATGTTGAATCTTGTGAAACAATGCTGCTTTGTTGAATCTTGTTATGAAAGATCAATTCTCCGGCCTTCCTAGTGAAGATGCCGCTACTCATCTAAACAACTTTGTTGATTTGTGTGATATGCAAAAGAAGAAAGACATGGATAATGATATTGTTAAATTGAACTTATTTCCGTTTTCACTTAGAGATCATGCTAAAACTTGGTTTTCGTCTTTGCCTAAAAATAGTATTAATTCGTGGAATGTGCAAAGATGCTTTTATCTCTAAGTATTTTCCTCCCGCTAAGATCATCTCTCTTAGAAATGATATTATGAATTTTAAGCAACTTGATCATGATCATGTTTCACAATCTTGGGAGAGGATGAAATTAATGATACGTAATTGCCCTACACATGGTTTGAATTTATGGATAATCATACAAAAAAATTATGCCGGATTGAATTTTGCTTCTAGAAATCTTTTAGATTAGGTCGCGGGAGGCACTTTTATGGAAATCACTTTAGGAGAAGCTACTAAACTACTAGATAATATTAAGGTTAATTATTCTCAATGGCACACCGAAAGATCTACTAGTAAAAAGGTTCATGCTATAGAAGAAATTAATGTTTTGAGTGAAAAAATGGATGAACTTATGAAATTGTTTGCTACTAAAAGTGCCCCTATTGATCCTAATGATATGCCTTTGTCTACTTTGATTGATAATAATAATGAATCTATGGATGTCAATTTTGTTGGTAGGAATAGTTTTGGTAACAACAGTATAGAGGAAACTTTAATCCTAGGTTGTTTCTTAGTAATTCCTCTAATAATTATGGTAATTCCTACAATAACTCTTATGGAAATTTTAATAATATGCCCTCTGATTTTGAGATTAGTGTTCAAGAATTTATGAATTCTCAAAAGAATTTCAATGCTTTGCTTGAAGAAAAATTGCTTAAAGTTGATGAATTGGCTAGAAACGTGGATAGAATTTCTCGTGATGTTGATTATTTGAAACTTAGATCTATTCCACCTAAGCATGATATCAATGAGTCTCTCAAAGCTATGAGAATTTCCATTGATGAGTGCAAAGAAAGAACCGCTAGGATGCATGCTAAGAAAGATTGCTTTGTAAGAGCGTGTTCTTCTTGTTTTCATGAAAATAATGATGAAGATCTAAAAGTTACCGATGTGTCTCCTATTAAATCTCTGTTTTTCAATATGAATCTTAATAATGATGGGACTGGAGGTGAATCAACTTTAGTTAAAAGGTGTTCCGATGATTTGCAGTATTTTGATCTTGATGCCAAAATTGGTAAAAGTGGGATTGGAGAGATTAAAACTTTACATAGTAATGAACCCACTGCTTTGGATTTCAAGGAATTTAATTATGATAATTGTTTTTTAATAGATTGTATTTCCTTGTTGCAATCCATGTTGAATTATCCTCATGCTTATAGCCAAAATAAAGCTTTTACTAAACATATTGTTGATGCTTTGATGCAATCTTATGAAGAAAAACTTGAATTAGAAGTTTCTATCCCTAGAAAACTTTATGATGAGTGGGAATCTACAATAAAAATTAAAATAAAAGATCATGAATGCTATGCTTTATGTGATTTGGGTGCTAGTGTTTCCACGATTCCAAAAACTTTATGTGATATGCTTGGTTTCTGTGAATTTGATGATTGCTCTTTAAACTTGCACCTTGCCGATTCCACAATTAAGAAACCTATGGGAAGGATTAATTACGTTCTTATTGTTGCAGATAGGAATTATGTGCCCGTATATTTTATCGTTCTTGATATAGATTGCAATCTTTCATGTCCTATTATTCTTGGTAGACCTTTCCTTAGAACGATTGGTGCAATTATTGATATGAAGGAAGGAAATATTAGATTCCAATTTCCGTTAAGGAAAGGAATGGAACACTTTCCTAGAAATAAAATTAAATTACCTTATGAATCTATTATGCGAGGCACTTATGAATTGAATGCCAAAGATGGCAATACTTAGATCTATTCTCACTTTTATGCCTAGCTAGGGGCGTTAAACGATAGCGCTTGTTGGGAGGCAACCCCATTTTATTTTTGTTCCTTGCTTTTTGTTATTTTTAGTAATAAATAATTAATATAGCCTCTGGTTAGATGTGGTTTTATGTTTTAATTAGTGTTTGTGCCAAGTAGAACCTATAGGATCATCTTGGGTGAAAGTTAATTTGATTCTGCTGAAAAACAGAAACTTTGCGCTCACGAGAAAACATTCAATAAATCACAGAAATGTGATTTTGAGTTGATTATTTTTGCCATAGATCAATAGAAAAATTACCTAGGACTTACTATTTTTGTAGGATTTTTAAGGTTCCAGAAGTATTCGAAAGTTACAGATTACTATAGACTGTTCTGTTTTAGACAGATTCTGTTTTTCGTGTGTTGTTTGCTTATTTTGATGCATCTATGGCTAGTATTGGGGGGTATGAACCATAGAGAAGTTGGAATACAGTAGTTTTAACACCAATATAAATAAAGAATGAGTTCATTACAGTACCTTAAGTGGTGGTTTTTCTTTCTTGCACTAACGGAGCTCATGAGATTTCCTGTTGAGTTTTGTGTTGTGAAGTTTTCAAGTTTTGGGTAAATATTTGATGGATTACGGAATAAGGAGTGGCAAGAGCCTAAGCTTGGGTATTCCCATGGCACCCCAAGATATTCAACGACAACCAAAAGCCTAAGCTTGGGGATGCCCCGGAAGGCATCCCCTCTTTCGTCTTCGTCTATCGATAACTTTACTTGGAGCTATATTTTTATTTACCACATGATATGTGTTTTGCTTGGAGCGTCTTGTATGATACGAGTCTTTGCTTTTTAGTTTACCACAATCATCCTTGCTGTACACACCTTTTGGGAGAGACACACATGATTCGGAATTTATTAGAATACTCTATGTGCTTCACTTATATCTTTTGAGCTATGCAATTTTGCTCTAGTACTTCACTTATATCTTTTTAGAGCACGGTGGTGATTTTATTTTGTAGAAATTATTGATCTCTCATGCTTCACTTATATTATTTTGAGAGTCTTTTAGAACAGCATGGTATTTTCCATGGTTATAAAATTGGTCTTAGAATGGCGGGCATCCTAATAAAAACTATGATAGGAAGAGAATTGAATACTATGGTCAACTCGATGCTTAATAATTGTTTTGAGATAAAAAGGTGGTAATATGAGAGTCATGCTAGAGGAGTAACTGTGAATTGGAGGAATACTTGTGTTGAAGTTTGTGATTCCCGTAGCATGCACGTATGGTGAACCGTTATGTGATGAAGTTGGAGCATGATTTATTTTTTGATTGTCTTCCTTATGAGTGGGGGTCGGGGACGAGCGATAGTATTTTCCTACCAATCTATCCCCCTAGGAGCATGCACGTAGTACTTTGTTTCAATAACTTGTAGATTTTTGCAATAAGTATATGAGTTCTTTATGACTAATGTTGAGTCCATGGATTATACGCACTCTTACCCTTCCACTATTGCTAGCCTCTCTTGTGCTGCGCAACTCTTGCTGGTACTATACACCCACCATTTACATTCCTCAAAAAGCCACCATACCTACCTATTATGGCATTTCAATAGCCAATTCGAGATATATTGTCATGCAACTTTCCACCGTTCCATTTATTATGACACGCTCCATCATTGTCATATTGCTTTTGCATGATCATGTAGTTGACACTGTATTTGTGGCAAAGCCACCTTGATAATTCTTTCATACATGTCACTCTTGATTCATTGCATATCCCGGTACACCGCCGGAGGCATCTACATAGAGTCATATTTTGTTCTAAGTATTGAGTTGTAATTCTCGAGTTGTAAGTAAATAAAAGTGTGATGATATTCATATTAGAGCATTGTCCCAAGTGAGGAAAGGACGATGGAGACTATGATTCCCCCACAAGTCGGGACGAGACTTCGGACTTCATAAAAAGTAAAATAGCCAAAGAAGCCCAAATAAAAAAGAGGCCAAAGAAGCCCACCAAAAAAATGAGAGAAAATGAGAGAAGGGACAATGTTATTATTCTTTTCCACACTTGTGCTTCAAATTAGCACCATGACCTTCATGATAGAGAGTCTCCTATGTTGTCACTTTCATATACTAGTGGGAATTTTACATTATAGAACTTGGCTTGTATATTCCAATGATGGGCTTCCTCAAAATGTCCTAGATCTTCGTGAGCAAGCAAGTTGGATGCACACCCACTTATTTCTTTTTGAGCTTTCATATACTTATAGCTCTAGTGCATCCGTTGCATGGAAATCCCTACTCACTCACATTGATATCTATTAATGGGCATCTCCATAGCCCGTTGATACGCCTAGTTGATGTGAGACTATCTTCTCCTCTTTGTCTTCTCCACAACCACCATTCTACTCCACTATAATGCTATGTCCATGGCTCACGCTCATGTATTGCGTGAAAGTTGAAAAAGTTTGAGAACATTAAAGTATGAAACAATTGCTTGGCTTGTCATCAGGGTTGTGCATGATTTAAATATTTTGTGTGATGAAGATAGAGCATAACCAGACTATATGATTTTGTAGGGATAGCTTTCTTTAGCCATGCTATTTTGAGAAGACATGATTGCTTTGTTAGTATGCTTGAAGTATTATTATTCTTTTATCAACATGAACTTTTATTTTGAATCATTTGGATCTGAACATTCATGCCACAATAAAGAGAAATGCATTGAGAAATATGCTAGGTAGCATTCCACATCAAAAATTCTGTTTTTATCGTTTACCTACTCGAGGACGAGCAGGAATTAAGCTTGGGGATGCTTGATATGTCTCCAACGTATCTATAATTTTTTATTGTTCCATGCTATTATATTACCTGTTTTGGATGTTTATGGGCTTTACTTTACACTTTTATATCATTTTTGGGACTAACCTACTAACAGGAGGCCCAACCCGAATTGCTGTTTTTTTTTGCCTATTTTAGTGTTTCGCAGAAAAAGAATATCAAACAAAGTCCAAACGGAATGAAACCTTCGGGAGCGATCATTTCGGAACAAACACAATCCAGGAGACTTGGAGTGGACGTCAAGAAGCAGCTGAGGCGGCCAAGAGGGTGGCCGACGCGCCCTAAGGGGGTGGGTGCGCCCCCTACTTCGTGGGCCCCTCGTGGCTGCCCTGGCCTACCTCATTCGCCTATATATATCTTCGTACCCCGAAACCATCCAGGAGCACCACGAAAAACTATTTCCACCGCCGCAACCTTCTGTATCCGCGAGATCCCATCTTGGAGCCTTCGTCGGCGCTCAGTCGGACGGGGAAGCGACCATGGAGGGCCTCTCCATCATCACCAAGGCCTGTCCGATGAGTTGTGAGTAGTTTACCACAGAGCTTCGGGTCCATAGTTATTAGCTAGATGGATTCTTCTCTCTCTTTGATTCTCAATACAAAGTTCTCCTTCCTCTTCTTGGAGATCTATTCGATGTAACTCTTTTTGCGGTGTGTTTGTCGAGATCCGATGAATTGTGGGTTTATGATCAAGTTTGTCTATGGGAAATATTTGAATCTCCTCTGAATTCTTTTCTGTATGATTGGTTATCTTTGCAAGTCTCTTTGAATTATCAGTTTGGTTTATCCTACTAGATTGATATTTCTTGCAATGGGATAAGTGCTTAGCTTTGGGTTCAATCTTGTTGTGTCCTTTCCCAGTGACAGTAGGGGCAGCAAGGCACGTATTGTATTGTTACCATCGAGGATGAAAAGATGGGATTTATATCATATTGCTTGAGTTTATCCCTCTACATCATGTCATCTTGCTTAATGCGTTACTCTGTTCTTCATGAACTTAATACTCTACATGCTGGCAGGAGTCGGTCGATGTGTGGAGTAATAGTAGTAGATGCAGGCAGGAGTCGGTCTACTTGTTGCGGACGTGATGCCTGTATACATGATCATGCCTAGATATTCTCATAACTATGCACTTTTCTATCAATTGCTCGACAGTAATTTGTTCACCCACCATAATACTTATGCTATCTTGAGAGAAGCCACTAGTGAAACCTATGGCCTCCGGGTCTATTCTTTATCATATAAGTTTCCAATCTACTTTATTTTGCAATCTTTACTTTTCAATCTATATCATAAAAATACCAAAAATATTTATATTATCATATTATCTCTATCAGATCTCACTTTCGCAAGTGGCCGTGAAGGGATTGACAACCCCTTTATCGTGTTGGTTGCGAGGTTCTTGTTTGTTTGTGTAGGCGCGTGGGACTTGGGAGGGGCCTCCTACTGGATTGATACCTTGGTTCTCAAAACCGAGGGAAATACTTATGCTGATTTGCTGCACCCTTGCCTCTTCAAGGGAAAAACCAACGCACGCTCAAGAGGTAGCACGGGGCGCGGGGTCGAGAGGAGAGCGGGATTAGCAGTCACTCAAGCACACGGGTCGTTTACCCTGGTTCGGGCCGCGACGTGCGTAATACCCTAGTCCCGCTTTAGTGTCTATTTGAGTGTTCTTGGAGTTCTTGAGCTAGCTACGATGCGTAACTTCTCCCGGGGTCCGAATCCCTCTCCAGTATGCCTCGGGCCTCCTTTTATAGTCAAGGGGATCACCACAGTGGCACATAGGAGGTGACATTGGTGTACAGTGGCTAAGCTTATCGCTAGCCTTTAGGGGACAAGATGCATTTAGTGCGCCCCTTAGGTGTCCCCCTCACTTTATTGGGGACGGAAACCAGCCCCCGTCCCGTCCGTCACTGCCCCACATCGCTCCGACACGCGTCCAGGCCAGGGGTGCGCATGGTGCTATGTAGGCTGGCAGGCTGCTGAGGTGGTGCGGTGGTAGGGACTTCACGAAGATTTGCATGCCAGCACGTAGGCACTAGCTGAGTTGGCCTGGAAGCCTCACATCGACACGCAGGTGCCTGCCTAGCTGGTGGGCTAGCAGTTGCATGGGAGCAGCGGTGGAACCTTGGCGGGCATGGGCCTGGCTGTGGCCTCGCGGATGTCCTCACTAAGGGCCTTGTGGGGGCCCCGACAAGGGTCTTGTCGCGACACTATGGTCGTCCCCGGCAAGGATCTTGCTGGATGTCTTGTTGATTCCCTCGGAGGGGTCCCGCCAGGGTCATCGTCTTCTGATACTTGTCTTCACAAAGATCTGCATGCCACCACAGAGGCGCCTCCCGAGCCCCGGTTCCAACAGGGTTGATGGTGTTTCGAAACCTTGGGCTCAAGGGTGGCGGCGCTTGCTGGCGTTGGGAAAGTTGCCCCGGCAAGGCTCCTGCCAAAGCTGCGGAGGCCGCCCCGGCAAGGATCTTGCCGGGGGAAACCACTTCGCCCTCTTGCCCCTTGTGCTTCTGGTCTTGGCCTTTTCTTTGACCGTCTCGCGACTTTGACTCCTCCCTCTGCCCTGCTAAGTGTGGTCGTGGGCGCGGCTCTGACTCCCCGTGCACTAGTAAAGGGTACAAAGGAGAGCCCCTACTTTAGTACACCGACACATATCTACTACTGGAATCAAGATATTTGTCGTCAGCCATATCTTTGCCGTCGGCTAGCTGATGGCAAAGAAGGTCTTTGCCATCAGTATACAGAAAGCTAACGGTAAAGAAAGAGCTGACGGCAAAGACCGCGTTTGCCGTCAGCAAGATCTTTGCCGTCAGCTAGCTGGTGGCAACGAAACTTTGCCATGAACCAGCGGACGGCAAAAAGGCAGGGTGACCCACTAGTGAGAACCACCTAACGGCCACTTTCTTTGCCGTCTGCTAGCGGACGGCAAAGAAAGTGCTTAAACTGATGTCTGTTAGCTAGGCTCTTTGCCGTCTGCTAGCAAACAGCAAAGAACCATGCCCTAACTAATAATCAAACACACCCGCGCCCGACCACTCTCTCTGTCCCATTTCTCCTCCCCGAGCCCGAGCCGCCGCCGCCCCGCGCCATCCCCGTCGCTGGCCTCCCCGCCCCCGTGCCGCCGCCGTCCCGCGCCACCCCCATCGCCGGCCTCCCTGCCCCTGTGCCGCCCCGAGCCCCGGTGACCCCCTCTCTGCCCCGGCGACCCCCTCTCTGCCCCGGCGAGCCCCTCTCCGCCCCGCGCCAACACCGTCCCCATGTCGCCCCTACCGCCCTGGCGACCCCCTCCTCCGCCTCGCGCCACCCCGACGTCGACCTCGACGGCTCCTTGCCCTCAAGTAAGTGTGCCCATGATGCAAAATATGTTATGATCTAGTCTAGGGTTCAAAATCTGTTATGATCTAGTTAGTTTTGATTTGCCTGGTATTGTCTGCCCATGATGTGAAAATGATAACACAATCAAAAGGCCTGCCCTAGGTTATCTCAATATCTTAGAAGAATGTCAGTCAAAGCAAGGACAGTAGAAGTTGGTCTTAATTTTAAAATATGGTTACCACTCATTTTTGACATATGGTGCAGTGGTGACAACCATATGGTACAATGCTAACAACCCGCTAGTCCTAATTTTAGATCAAGCCGAAGTTGAACATTGCTAAAATGCCAGCCAAGTTTCTAGTTTTCAAAGCAAGGGCAGTAGTCATGTATATGTTAGTTTTTGGTTAGTTTTTGTTAGTTTTTGTTAGTTTTTGTTTTTGGTTCTAGTTAGTTTTTTAGTTTTTGATAGTTTTTGTTTTTAGTTCTAGTTAGTATATGTTAGTTCTAGTTAGTTTTTGTTAGTTTTTGATAGCCACCAGTTCTAGTTTTCAAAGCAAGGGCAGTAGAAGAATATGTTAGTTTTTGATCACTACACAAGTTCTAGTTAATTTTTGGTTACTTTTTGTTAGTTTCTGTTTTTGGTTCTAGTTAGTATATGTTAGTTCTAGTTAGTTATTGTTAGTTTTTGACAACCACCAGTTCTTGTTTTCAAAGCAAGGGCAGTAGAAGAATATGTTAGTTTTTGACAACCACCAGCCCTCAAGAAACCATGAATTATTATTACAGTCAAGTGCTAGTTGCCTAGGTTGCTGACCGAAAGAAGTTAAAATACTTATTATATGAAATTCAACTAAAGTCAACATTTTTGTGTCTAGCCCATGCGAAGGCACGGGTTGATGACTAGTGCTACTAATAAATCTTGTGCTCAGCTCTAGTATGTCAACCTGGAGCCACCTAAAATATGCTTTGTTTTTTAGATTACTATGCTCTGTTGATGTTGTTGAGCACAAGTGCATTGCTTTTTTCTCAGTTTTCTTTCATGTCTAAAAACTTGGCTCTCATTAATTAAGTGTAGTTGATTATCTTCCGCTCAAAACTTGTGCTGCTGTAATGTTGTATGATAATGTTGTATGGGTACTAATTGGTCTCTTATCCTGCTTATCAGAGATGGGGGGAGGCCGCAACCGCAGGTTGCGCTCTGCCACACCGGAGTACGAGTTGGATGCTTTTGAGTTCTTCAGGATCATACTTGAGAATTCATCCAGGAGGGAGGTATGTAAAAGGAGAGATATCCCCTTCACCCATCTCTTTATGATAACTCTGATGTTTGCTACATCACTCCTTGTCCCATGCTGCAGAGGCTGCCTGACACTTTCATGAAGATGTTGGACGACCATCGGCCAAATAATGTGAAGCTGCGACAGGCCGGCAGCGGGTTTCGCAGGCATTGGGACGTGCAGTTGGTGATTAGGTACGGCCACATGTACCTGTGTCATGGCTGGGAGTAGTTCTATCGTGCTTATGACATGCGGCACGGGTACTTCCTTCTCTTCAGGTACAACGGCGATGCCATGCTCACCATGAACGTGTTCAACATGACTATGTGCCGCATGCGCTACCAGGACGACGACGATGCCAGTACATTCTGCCTCTTCTTCCAGTACATTTGGCTTTGTCTCACATCGATTGTTAACGGTCATTGTTGCATTTGGTCAGGCAATGGAAGCAGCAGCAGCGACTCTGGCTACAGCCAAAGCAGCACCGACTCTGGCTACAGCAAAAGCAGCAACGAGGATGATCCGGAATGGAGTAGGGAAGAAGGGGAGCAGAGTGGGGATGAGGATGTGTTGGCTGATGATGGGCAAGACATGGTGGTGGCTGAGGATGACCTAGCGATGGTGGTGGCTAACAATGGGCAAGAGATGGTGGTGGCTGAGGATGACCTAGCGATGGTTCTGCCTGAAGATGGCCTCGCGATGGTGGTGGTGCATGCCAATGACCTCGCGATGGTGGTGGCGCCGGCGATCCCACAGCTGGGCGACATGACCATGCCAATTGTGGTAGAAGACTACATCCCACTTCCTTTAGTGCCTGGCCGCTCTTGGCGCATCAGGATGAAGAAGGAGAAGGAGAAGAAGGAGGAGTGAACTATGTCAGGTATGTCAGATTTCCAAAATGATCTACACTTAGCTTTGCTTCCTCCGAAATGACCTAAGTTAGCTCTAATATGCCGAGTTATCTCTAATATGCTTAGTTACCGAGGTTTGCTCAATAATGACATACACTTGGCTTTCTTGTGTAAAAAAGGCCAATTTATGCTTAGTTAACTAAAAAATGGCATAACTAGTTAAGTTAGCTCCAAAATGACACATTTAATCTAGGTTAGCTCCAATATAATCTATTTTAGCTAGATTAGCTCCAAAATGATCCATTTTAGCTAGATTAGCTCCAAAATGACATAATTTCTTATGTTAGCACAAAAATGACCTATACTTACCTTAACTTCATCCAAATTAACAAAATAAGCTTAGTTAGCTAAAAAAATGGCATAATTACCTGTGTAAGCTCTAAAATGACACAAATAAGGAATAAGAAGAAGAAAAACAAGGAAGAGGAGAAAAAGACAGAATAGAAGAAGAAAAAGAAGAAAAAGAAAGAATAAAAGAAGAAGAATGAGAAGGAAAAGGGTAAAAACCTCTTCTTCTTCTAGTCTTCCTCTTCTTCTTCTTCTTCTTCTTCTTATTATTATTATGCTTAGTTCACTCAAAATGACATAATTAGCTAGGTTAGCTCCATTTTACCTAAGTATGCTTACTTCTTCTTCTAATCTTCTTCTCCTAACTTTCTTGTTTCCCATTTTGCAGATTTCATTTACTTCACGGAAGCTTGCATGGATGGAGTGCTTCTTTTCCCTTTCTGCTTTTATTTTGTATCGGTGAACAATGTGGAACTTGTTATATGGATGGATAGGTGTTGGATGAACAATGTGAAACTATTGTCATATGCATGGATGGAACTATGTGTTGGTTACGTATGTATATATGATCAAACTTGTGTTGGATATGTCTGTTGTGAAATTTGTGTGCTCAAACTTGTGTGCTCAAATTGAATGAATCTAAGAAAAAATAGGGACTATACAGGCTCTTTGCCGTCCACTGGCAGATGACAAAGATATTTACCGTCAGCCAGCAGACAGCAAAGCTGCCACGTGGCAACTACCTGTGCAACCTGAGGGCTAGTCTATTTGGTTACTTTGTCGTCCACTGGCTGACGTAAAGATGAAATGGTCTTTGCCGTCAGCCAATTGACGGCAAATCGCACCATTAACCCCCTAACAGCCATAAGCTGCCACTTCTGTTGTCCAAGTCCTTTGTCGTGGGCTGGCGGACGGCAAAGACCATATCATCTTTGACGTCCGCCAGCGGACGGAAACCAGCCCTTTACCGTAGCCTATTCAGCAGGTCCTGTTGCCGTCGGCTGACGGACGGCAAAGGCCTTTGCCGTCCGTCAGGCATGCCTTCGCCATCAGCCATGGCGGACGGCAAAGTGCCTGATTCATGTAGTGATAGGGGCGTCGGCGGCGCGCGGTGGCAGCGCAGCGGCGATGGCGGCAGCGCAGGGGAATGGCCCGGGGCAGAGCTCACTGGGAGGCAGGGCGTCGAGGCAGGGCATCGGTGTTGGGAGGGCGGCGCAGCAGCCTGGCGGCGTCAACGTCGGGGCAAGGTGTCGGCGTCGGGGCAGGGCATCGGTGTCGGGGGAGAGAATGGGAGAGATTTGGAGAAAACTGCTAAGTGCTGCTTATATACTCAACCCTTTAGTCCCGACTGGTGGCTCCAACCGACACTATGGCCTCTTATACCTTAACTCCTTATATTTGATCTATTAAAAAAGTGGTTCCTAACCGAAGCCCTAATACTTCCTCAAAAAAGAAATTAACACAAATTTATTTACTTTTAGGCCAATGGATTAAATTTCACTACTCAATTACTTTATTTAACATCATTTTGGGCACATACTTCACCAGTTCCTCACTAGAAGAACTGATCCAAAGAAGTAGGAAAATTACACACTTCATTAGAAACACAACTTCCTTAACCGCTCCTACAAGTCCAATTAATACTTTATCCATCTCGTCATTGCCAACATTTCGCTCTTCCTTATTGACTTCTCTATCTTGCACACTGTTTCTTCTGTGGATCCACAAACTTGGACATAGCGTCCTCTGTAATCTTTTCTCTAAGCAACTGGTGCACCAACATCCAATAGACCTCTCTTGATTAATATATTATTGTACTATTCTTTGCAATACCAAAACTTGCAGCCTTTCTACATAACAATAAACAAACAATCAATACAAATAGCAAACACTCGCACAAAATTGCACTCACTTTGTCCATTTCGCACTTGTTGAAAACGCATCTGGGATATTCTACCGTGGTCGAGACCCGGCGCAGCACCAGCAGCCAGCACTCATCACATTTGATGATTTGAGAGGCGCGCAGACGAGTTGTCGTACAAGGATGTGCCGGCAGTCGGTCGACCGGCGAGATGAGGGCGACAAGAGGACAAAGATATACCGCGAGGCAGCATGGAGCTAGCGCTTGGGGTGGATGCGCAGTTTTGTCCTCGACGTATCCTGACGAAACATGACGGCATCAAGGCCTGGGCATGTTGAATCCGGTGACGGGCGTAGATTCATCCTTTTAGGTGATGGCTGCGAGTGGCGTCCGAATCGAGTGGGGGAGGAGTGTGGCGTGTGCTACGGCGTGCGCGTGGTGGCCGGCGGAGGCAAGGAGGGCTGCACGTCAATGGATGCGGCCGGAAGCATAGTTTTTTTAATTGCTTCAGATGTTACATTGTACATGCTTTTTTCTTTGCTTAGCTAATGGAAACACAAAGTTTTTTCCTTGTTTAAAAAAGTAAAAGAATTGGTTGATAAAAATAAATAAACTGGGATCCTAAGCGACAACACTATGCATCGAAGGGGCCAATTATATATACATGAGTACTATCACCCTCCCGGTTTATAGGGCTTATCTCAATTTTTATTTCATTTTATAAGTCTTATTTTTATTGTTTTACATGCTTTGTTCAGATTTTGAGGTACACTAAATCGAGGCATGCAAGGATTAAGAGAAAACTCAATCATTTATCGGCCATGCATACATGCGCCCCAATTAATGCATTGGTAAACCTATCAAAACGAGCGCATTAATTGAGCGTTTTTGGTCGGTGAGATTTTTGAATTGAGTCTTATAAACTGGAATGGAGGCATTATATCTTAACTAAGGGCATCTCCCATGGCAACCCGCAAATTTCCTCCCGCATTCATCCGCGGACAGGGGGCAGTCTGAGTAGACGGATGCGGGAGGCCGCCATCTAACCGTAGAGGCATACATTTCAAACTCTTTTTCAACAAACCGGATGAAATTCATGCAAACACAATGGATTCCATGAAAATTCAGACATAATTTACGTAAAAAGGTCGATATTTCCACCTCGTATAACTACAAAATTATAAATAAAACCTAAAATCTATAGCGGACGACAACCTCGTACGCGTGGCCACCCTGTCCTGTCGCACCCTCGTAGTCGTCCGTCGCGCCGCCATTGTCGTCGTCGTCCCTCCAACTGAGCAAGGCTTTCGAAGGGTCACAACAGCCTTGTCCAACTGCTGCCTGCTGCTCGAGGCGTAGCCGCTCCGCCTCCTGCTTCGTGGTTTGGAGTGCCACCGCGGCTAGTGTCGATGGCTCAGGAGGAGCCCGGGCGGTATCCTTGCCCTTTCCTACATCGAAAGTCTCGCTAATAGACCACTCTCGCCATACTTGGTGATCTCGCTATCTGGGCGGCGGTGTCTGGCGCCCGTATCATTGGTGGTGATGGAACGGTCGAGGGACCACGCGGCGGCGAGGTCCGGGTTGTTGCAGCCACATTCCGACGCCACACTGGTCTTTGCGAACAAGGAGTGGCGAGCGGCGTTGCACCGGTCGTATCGCGCTCGCTGATGCGCCGCCTTGTCCTCCTCGGAGGCAATGGTTCTCGACCCCGAGGGACCGTCGACACTGTCGCCTCCGATGTAATGGAGGATGGGACCACACACCTTCCTTATGGCCGGCGGCAGCTCCTCGATGGCTTGGCGGCCGATGTGGTGGGGATGCGAGTTGGGCCCACTGATGCTCGTGTATAGGCTATGCACCGGTGGCGATGCGGGCTCGTCCTTCATGCAGAGTCCAATCTGGACGTCGCGGTCGCGCCTGCTCAGGGCAGGGGGATCCTCCTTGACCTGATGAGGTAAGGATATCGGCTTCAGCTAGAGGCGATAGCGCGGCAGGGACCCTCGCCGGCAACGGTGGTGCCAGGCCCACCTGATGGAGCGAGCGCTCCGTCATTATCTCCGACTGGCGAGCAGGCGTGGCCGCTGCTCCTTCTATTGGTCCTCCTCATCGCAAGAGGAGAGGATGATCTCCTCCTTGGCGGAGGAGCCGGGCGTGGTGGACGCTGAGGGGCTCAGAGAGTGCGAGCGCCGGCTCGAAGATCGACCCGAGGATGAACTACCACCACCGCCGCCTGCTGGCGCTGACCACCACAACTTCGTCATCGACGCTATAGGAGGAGGGGCACAGAGAGGTAGAGGACAGGCCGGGAGAGGACGAGGCGATCAGAGAGAAGGAGATGCTTCCACGGACAGCATTGCGGACCGATGCAGACCCGCGATGGATGACTTTCACGCTCCAGGCAGCGCGGTCCGAATGGATGCGCACGGTTTGCAGGCCGGTGTTGGAGATGCCCTAACGTCGCATTCTTAGAATTAGCAATAAAGTAGTAGTCCCTCCGTCCGAAAAAGCTTACAAGCTTTTTCGGACGGAGGAAGTGTTGAGTATATTGATTAGATTTTTTTTGCATGGTAATACATGTCTCATTCATATCATAAAGAACAAAGTACAAGTCACGTAAGAACCGACATGACAAAACTGAAAAGATAGCAGAACATCTCTGAGCTTGACACTAACGACCGTCACCTGCCTCCGGCACCACCACAGCAGCCACCGAAAAAAAGAATGACGGATCACCTCCTCACCCGAGCTCGACGCGGCTCCATCGTTGAGATGCAGCTTTGCGGACCTCCAAGGTGGCTCACCAAAAGTGAAGCCATTGCCGTTGAACGAATCAGACCGGGGCAACACCCCGGACACGCCATCGAACTCCAGATCTGGCACCCCACCACGACTAAGACGCCGAAGGAGGAAACCATAGGATAGACTAAGAAATATTCTGGCTTGACTTGTACTTCAACATGACCATGCACTCCTATATATATACCCACGAGGCTCAAACAATACAATGAACAACTATCCCACCAACCCTCTCTCCTTTCTACCATGATATCAGCCTAATCTCGATTCAAAACCTAGCCGCCGCCGCAATTTCCGCACCGTGCCGTCCCCGGGGCTGTCAATCTACATGATCACCACGGGGGCCGCACAACCCGTACCTAGGGTTTGTTCGCCAATCGTGTCGATCGGCTGTCCTAGAGTCTTTTCCTTGAACCGTTGATTGAGGTTTTCTCTCTCACCAATCGGTTGATCGGTGTTTTTTTTGGTTTTCTGATCTACTATCGATTCGTGTTGCCCGCCGCCTCGTTCGTCGTCTCAACGCTCGTCTACTTCATTGACATCTTCAGCATCTCCGCCTGCATCGCAGCTAACGCGCGGCCGCTGGCCATCGCGTGCCTGCACGGGCGTGCATGGGTGCACTTCCACGCAGTTGGCTGCTTACATCCGTTGGCCCCGCGTTGGAGTTGTTCCTTGCATGCACGCATGTGCCTCTGGATTAGCTCTTTTGCATAACGCGTATGCACAGATTAGCGTGCCTGCCCGATGTGTTTCCTAGTCTGGTGCTTCTGCGGTCCTGCCCCGTCGGCCATGCTTCATCCGCGCCGCGACCGACCTGATTAGTTGGTTGTGCACGCATCCGTCGATTCAATGAAATCAACGTGTAGAGTCTACACGTCTTTCCATCGATCGAGCAACGGACAGCGGTTGCGTCGTCCTTTTCAGACCGCAGCGTCGTCGTTTCATGGTTCTTTCCGTGGTTGCATCAACCTGCATGCTACCGCTGCGTCACCCTTTGGGTCATAGTGCCGCTGCATGCAGTCCACTGCCGTCTCGAGGATGTCCGCTTTCGACCGTCCCTGTGGCTGCACCGACCCTGGCGTTGCCATTGCGTCACCCCATCAGGCCATAGCGAGTGTGCCACGCGGTCCTTGCCGCCACCCTATGGTTTTTTCTCCGGCAGCATCGATCCACGCGTTGCCGCTGCGTCGCCCCTTCAGGTCGTAGTGTTGCGGCCCGCGGTCCACTGCCGGCCCGAGGCTGTCTGCTCCAGGCCGCCCCCGTGGTTGCACCGACCCTCGCACTGCCACTGTGTCGCCCCATCGGGCCGTAGCAAGCGTGGCTCACGGTCTCTGCCGCCGCCCTGAGGTCTTCCCCGTTGTCGCCCCAACCCGTACCCTGCTGCTGCTTCGCCCCTTCGGGCCGTAGCGCCATGGCACGCGGTCTACTTCGTCGTCCACACAAGTCGACTCCTTTATGGTATGCACCACGCTGTCTTCCTAGGCGCGGGAATGTCACAGCCCGCGCCGGTCTTTGTCACGCTGTCGGATTCTTCCTCGCCTACTTCGAGCACCGCCGCCGCTCTCCTAGCCGCCGCCGCCGCCTCCTTGGCCCGCCGCCGCCGCTCTTCTTCCAGGTCCACGGCGACTTCCTCGACACCGGCTACCCCGACTCGACATCGACCACGACATTCTTCCACGACTACCTCGACCATGGCTACACCATCCTACGCTCTCAGCTACAAACGGCACAAAGGGCTACCGCCTTGCTTGAGCAACCTCGTCAGTTTCCACTCCAGCCATGACTTCCGCGATGCATCGACCATTATGAAGCAACCTCGTTGGTTTCCACTATGGTCATAACTTCCGTGATGCATCGACCATTATGACTGGGGGGGGGGGGGGGGTCCATCGGTTTGCCTTCGGATTCTTCCCCAGTCTCACCGTCTGTGTCGCTACCGTTGTGACTGCGGGGGATGTTGAGTATATTGATTAGATTGAAAACATAAGATAGACTAAGAAATATTCTGGCTTGCCTAGTACTTCAAGATGATCATGCACTCCTATATATATGCCCACGAGGCTCAACCAATACAATGAACAACTATTCCACCAATCCTCTCTCACTTCTAGTAGGGAGTACTACTTTATACTATACTAAAGTATTTCATCAGGAGTAGTTCAGTCCGTCGTCAACTATCCATATTATTATACTCAGTGAGCAAGCATTGTCCAAACAATATTATTTAATTTAGATGTCGCTAGAGAGAGAGATATGGAAAATCAAATTTGTGGAGACGCGACCGGACCCGGCACGCTGGTGATGACAATGAAGTGGCGCCAGCAGATTGTGTGGTTTTGCAAATCCGATAAAAGAATTAATGTAGGTACGTAAATGCATCCGCATGTGGCATGTGTACTACACGCAATATCGCCCAAAGAACTTGTGATAATCTTGCTTGTTCACCTAAACACAACTACCAGGTTTATACATATTCTCATATTCGTCAGAGATCACTGACTTTTTACATCGTTGAACTGGTCACCGTTTTCCGTTACTTGCACGCAATATCCTTGAATTCAGTACGTGCATGCAACTAAGCTGCATTGCTACATGAATCACGGAGGCTATCTCAAACGGCAAAATATTGAATGGAAAATCTCTCTCATATATATCCCCTTAAAAGAATACGTTGTCACAAAACAAACAGGCGTCACCATCGGCGGACCACAATCTGTTATGACGAGCCAAATCACGATCCATTATTTGGTTCTAATTTTAAAACTACGTAATAGGTTGATGTCTGAATGAACCAAACAATATGGCTAACATGTACTCCTCCCATGCTTGAAAAGAGGACATATAATTTTTGTTCGAAGTCAAATGATACGAAGTTTGACCAAGCTTATAGTAAAAACTATCAATAATTATAATATCAAATTAATATTATTACTTGGTTAAAATTATGTACCATTTGACTTCAAACAAAAATTATATACTTTTGCCATAACGCAAAACTTGGGCCACCTTTTTTATTAATAGATTATGGAGATTGAAGTGGATAATACCCAACGGGTATGATGATGTGTAACTCTTGTGTTCCATGTCCCTATCCACTTATGTTAGGTGGCACATCTTGATCATAAAATTCGTCCGAAATATGTAACTGCCAGGCACGTGCTTATGTAATTAAGGTTACTTAGTGGAGCAGATTTGTATGGATATATTTATTTAAAAGAAACATGAGCAATTGAACCTGCAATTAAGCTCGATTGAGCACCTAGCAGGGAAATTATATGTGTAGAAAAATATCTTTCAGGATTCCTGCAAAAGAATCTTTCAAAAAACAAATTACTGACAGAAGTTCCAAGTATATATGTTAAAGAATTGAGAGTGATTTTTACCAATATGTCCATACGAGTAGCTTTTTGAATAGTAGCGACCTAGGTAGATGCCCTGCTTGACTTTGACCTGAGTTATCTTTTCCAGATGATTATGGAGGTGAAGATTAAGGTAATTCAGTGCTCCATGTTCATAATTTTCATGTTTTGCCTGGAAAACACCATGTTATTTGAAGGAAAGAACCAAGATATCTAATATGTCAGTTAGGCACACGTATGAAGTTACTTAGTGGAGCGGACATGCATTACATTAAGCAAACTTTAAAAAGTTGCGTCACCAACTAAGTTCTAGCAGCCAGCGGATACTACTTTAATCGGTTAATAAGTTCCTCTTGATCGTACTTGACTTGTTCTATTAACTCATGTGAAAGTTCCTGGCTTCCTGCATATCGCCACCCTATTACTTGCGCCACCTTCTCTGTTAATCTGGGGCTATTTAAGCACATCCATCCATGTCTCCTTAGCCAAAGAAACTCACAATGGCATCCTTCACCTCCTCATTCCATCTTCTTGCCGTCCTCCTTGCGCTGGCCTCATGGCAGGCCAGTGCATATGATCCTAGTCCTCTTCAAGATTTCTGCATCGCTGACATGAAGTCCCCTGGTATGCACTACATATTGTATGCATGTGTATGAGTGAGTCCTTAATTCCATTGATGTAGAAATTCATCTAGTTGTAACATAGCGTTGATCACATCGAAGGTTGCTACATGCTGACAATAATTATCAAAATATTGTTACTACACGCTCACACCACTGCATGTTTATTACTAATTTCTGTACACATGCAGTGCGAGTAAATGGATTTGCGTGCAAGGATCCAATGGCTGCAAGCTCGGACGACTTCTTCAATCCGGCCATGCTTGATAAGGCTAGGGATACAAAGGCCAGCAAGGTCAGGTCCAACGTCACCAACATCAATGTCATAAATTTCCCTGGCCTCAACACCCTGGGTATCTCTCTGGCACGCATCGATTATGGACCACTAGGTGTGAACACGCCACACATACACCCCCGTGCCACTGAGCTCTTGACCGTGCTTGAGGGAACACTATACCTTGGATTTGTCACATCCAACCCAAATAGGCTCTTCTCTAAGATAGTTACGAAGGGTGATGTATTCGTATTCCCAAAAGCAATGATCCACTTCCAAATGAACCTAGCGCATGACAAGCCAGCGGCCGCGTTGTCCTCGCTCAGCAGCCAAAACCCCGGGGTTATTTCTATTGCCAATGCAGTGTTTGGATCAAAGCCGCCGATTTCAGATGATGTTCTGGCCACGGCATTTCAGGTGGAAAAGGATCTGATACACTGGCTCCAATCTCAGTTCTGGGAAAATAACAACTACTAAATATTATCTGTTATTTGCACCTATTGGAAATTTAATATGTGACACTATATAGAATAAATGGCATGTAATTAATATTTATGCATGCCTGCGAGCTGCGAGTTTTTCTTTTCTTTCTATATTGTGACAAAATATGTTTTCGTCGGATTCATGTCATAATCCATTGGCGGTGTTGTTATTTCATTGTTTAACAAATGGAATGTGGATGTGCTCCTTTCGCTCGTTGCTGATGCAGAAAGCTCCATGAAGTTAGTGGAAGAAAACAACAATTTATATCTACAAGAAGCTTGTTTCTCGGTGACATGATATTTTGTTCGTTAGAACCAAGAAAAACAAATTTGTCTAAACAGAGATGTTTCTCGGTGACTAGTGGTGCTATCCTTGACCGTGCTCGTCGCGCAACAGAGTTGTGCTGTACACCTATCTTAATATATGGAACATTTCAAATGGCATGTGGACAATTGTCTAAAAAAGTGTACACCTTTATACTCCACATTCCACGAGGAACAAAAAATAGTCGTAATAACATGGGATTGAATTATTAGCCTAGGTCTATCTACAGGGCTGGTAACTTAACTGGTTATCTCACAATTGGAAATGCAGTACATGCTGACGGCCAAAGATATGTAGTCGGCATATATGCATGCACACCGACGACACAGTCGGCAACCTCGGTCGTCAGCAAAGCTTTCTATTCGTCGACGACAACCGTCGGCAAATATCAGCCGTCGGCAAAGCACCAACCTAAGTCGATGGGGTCCATCGGCAAAGATAGATCGCCGGCAAAGCACGCATACACGCCAACGGTGCCCGTTGGCATATATCTGTCCGTCAGCACTGATGACAAGTATAGGGGATCGTCTGTCTTCAAGGGTATTATTTCATCCAAACTTATTGATTTGACACAAGGAGAGCCAAATAATATTTATATGTCTTAGCAGTTGAGTTGTCAATTCAATCGCACCTAAGAAGCAAACTCTTGCAACTAGTAGCACAGTGATATGATGATTTTGATAGCAAAAGTAACAATAACGTCAACGGTAACAGTAGCAGTTTTGTAACAAGTGTAACAGCAGCAACAACAATAGTAACTTAGCAAAGACAATATGAGCAAAGCGTAGGCATTGGATAAGTGATGGATATTTATGGATGGCATTCTTTATATAACCGCCAGAATTTAGAGCGATACATAACAGCTCCAATTTATTAATCATATGTAGGCATATATTCCATATATAGTCATACGTGCCTGCACTTGCATGGCATATTTTGTCCTACCGTACCGTGGCAGCGGGGTCCTAATGGAAATCTAAGGGTAATTAAGGCGCTTCTTTTAATAGAGGACCAGAACAAAGCATTAACACATAGTGAATACATGAACTCCTCGAATGACAGTCATCCCAAGAGAGTATCTTAATTGTTGTCACATTGGGGACCTACGTATCCGAACAACAACAAGTGCATATAACTTGCAGATAGGATCTAGAACTCAAATATATTCATGGAAACATAATAGGTCAATATCAGAACATAGTGGATATACTACAGATCAAGCCCTAACAACTTGACTTGATTATATGACAAATATCATCCATCTCCATCACCGTCTAGCAAACCTATGAAGAAATTACCCACTTTCAGTGGTGAGCATCATAAAATTGTTGATGGAGAAGAATTGTTCATGATGATGGCGACGAATCCACCTCTCTGGAGCACTGAACGGACTCCAGATCATCTCTCCCACTGAAGAATAGGAGGTGGCAGTGGCTCCGCATCGTAAAACATGATGATTCTTTCCCCTTGATTTTTTCTCCGGAAAACGGAACTTATAGGACTGGAATTAGGTCAGGCGGACACACGTGGGCCCCACAAGGCAATTGGGCGCGCCTTGGACGGTAGGAGTGCTCAGGTGCCTTGTGGCTTCCTGGTGGGCCCTCTCTGGCAGGTATTTGTTCCATTATTTTTTATATATACAATAAAAAATTGCTGCTAAGTTTTCATCCAATTTTGAGAACTATTTTTTTTTTGCATAAAAAATAATACCAAGTTAGTTCTGCTGAAAACATCATTAGTCCGGGTTAGTTCAATTTAAATCATGCAAACTAGAGTCCAAAACAAGAGCGAATGTGTTTGGAAAAGTAGATATATTGGAGACGTATCAGGCGCACACCCAACGTCTAATGGAAGGCTGACACTGTTACAGCTATGACGATGGCCCTCATGGTTGCCGTTGCAATAGATGTTTTTTAGACATTTTTATCTTTTATAAAAGGTTGACCCCTTATGCCGAGGACCAAGCGTTCATCATCTGGTTTTAAAAGGCGGCATGGCTGAACGGCCGTGTGGTATGGATGTGGATCAACGCCAGCCAGCGAATGTCCTTGATCAGATCATTGACTTCCCTGAAAAAATCAAGGTCTTCCTCCTCTTCTCCATGGAGTTTGATGCCTGCAAATTGGTCTTCTAGATCTGGTTTAGGCCCAAAGTAATCACTGAATTCAACTTCCTCTTCTGCAGATCTCACGTTCCCATCCCCTGAAGGAACAGCAGCCACACATCCCTTCACATCTGCCTCCACCTAGCTCACCCCAGACTTCGCCTTCTTCTCTCCAAACTAATGCTCTTCTTCGCTCCAACCCGGTCTGTTGGGAAACATTGCATGGAAAACAAAAAAAAATCTACGCACACACAAGATCTATCCATGGAGATGCATAGCTACGAGAGGGGTAGAGCATCAACATACCCTTGTAGATCACTAAGCGGAAGCGTTTATCAATGCGGTTGATGTAGTCGTACACCTTCACAATCCGTTCCGATCAAGCACCGAACATACGGCACCTCCGCGTTCAGCACACGTTCAACTCGATGATGTCCTCGCCTTCTTGATCCAGGAATAGGAGCGAAGTAGTAAATGAGTTCCGGCAGCACGACAGCATGGTGACGCTGGTGGTGAAACTATTTCCGCTGGGCTTTGCCAAGCACAACGGATTTAGAGCAGAGGATGGACTAGAGGGAGGAGATTATAACCACACGGGGCTTCTAATTATGATGATTATAGGTAGCTAGGGCTAGCTCTAATTAGTCAACTAGGACCAACTAGAACTAGAAGTAGATCAACTAGAGGAGGCTCAAAAACTTGTGTTCTAGGGGCTAGCCCTGCTCCTCTATTTATATATTGAGCCCTGGAGTCGTTACTTGGGGAGAGGTCCTCCCAAAAGTCGGCTTGAAACGCAAGGAAGAGTCCTTCTCGGATTCTAGCAACGGACGCCGTGGTCCTCGGCACTTGTTATTACTCTTAATTAACATTGTAGCAATGACCCTCATTGCATCCATAACTTCTTCTGAAATACTTTTTAATTACACTTGTTAATGATGCCTGATGTAACTGTAAGTGACCGGTACATCTGCAGCACATAGAAATATATTGAATTTCTTATCTCTAACCAGGCTCGATTTATTTGAGGTTGAATAGCCGATATCTCTTTTGTTGCTAGAGTTTATTAGTTTGGGCATTTTAATTTTCGTTCGCTTGACAGGTACTAGTTTACATGAGAAGAATTTTGAAAACATTTGTATATCCCTCAGCTAAATTCTTCATTATGATGTAGCTAAATATTTTTATAGAATATTATTTGAATTTTACAACATATATGTTGTTGATTAGCTATTGCTAGTATCAAAAGGTTATCTCCTAAACACATGTAGAAATTTGCTATGCAAGTGGGCTATTTATATCAAGTTACATTTGTCCCTTCATCTGACTCTGTTACTTTCTCTTAATCATTTCTTCTTATCTGAAAAATTATCAGAATTGCCTGACTTCTTGCCTGTCTAAATATAGGTGATGCCGGTGGATGTGATGGAGCTTAAATGTTGCCTAATTGTATTGTTTGATGTGCCAAGGTGCTAAATGGTTCAACAAGTGAGGAACATCTTCAACGTTAGTTTGTTAGATTTGGAATTTTTTATGAAAATTATCTTGCTCCCAGTGTTGAGTGTGTGTCCTAGGAAATAAAAGCCAGGAACATTGAGTTCACGTATCTTGTTCATAAACTATGCGTAACCATGTATGCATCATAGGTTCTAGTATTATGTTTTTGGTGTACCTTTGGTGATTTTGTTTTCTCTGGGTGAAGGATTTGAATACATAAACCTAGGAATTCCATGCTGCCCAGGTAATGTACAAGTTGGTTTTCACAGCAATATGGTCCCAATGTGTATATGCTACTAAGTATTCCCTATGTAAACAAATATAGGGCGTTTTAGATCACTAATTTGTTTGCAGAGGGAGTGTATCTTAGTCTAGCCAAGTCTGTAATGTTGATCATCAGGAAAAAAGAAGTCTCTAGTGTAGTGGATTTCAGCTTGCAAGGCATGTCGCAAGTCTTAATTGACAGATCTTAATATTTTTTGACATAGCACACTTATTTTGCAACATACATAGTACAGACTAGGAACTATTGAGGGATGAACTAAGCGAGAAGGATTGATCAAATAAAAAATCCTGACAAGGCTACCCTACTACCCTTCTCGTATCATGAGAAGTACTCGGTTCCATTTCCTGATTTAGTCAGCAAGTTTGATGTGATAGTGCACCATGATCCTTGGGTGAAACTGTCTTGTGTAGAAATGACCGTTAAACTTGTGTGTTGACTATGAGATGATCAAGTATTCTGTCAAGTGTTGACTATCAGATGATCAAGTTTAATGCCCAATTGGCAGTCTGGTGACATTCTGGTTTATTATCAATTCACAGCTGTGAATTATTGAACTAGTCTGCTGGAACTGGTGTTTTCAACAGACAAAGGATCGGCTTGTTTATTGGAACTTCGGTAGTTTAGACCCCTTGTTTTCCATGCACGAAAATTGTGAGCATACCGTTCAGTGTGATTCATCCAGTGCTTGGGTGAATCATATCCTCGTCCTTAGCTTGCTGTTCATGTTTTCTTCATCTTCTAAAAGTTGAAAGCGAGACATAGGTAGCATTCAGCTGTCCCACCCCAACAAATTACGATGCCAAAAATCTTCAATGATTTGCTCTGTTTTTACTGGTAATATACCCAGCCTTCCTAGGCAATATAGACATGAATATACGATATCTGTTACATTTTACGAGTTCATGCATGCTCACACCTTTTGCTCATAAACTATTATTAGCAACCACTTACATTCAACAGAGGGGTGTTCTGAAACCTGCTCTCTGTTTAATCTTGAGTAGTTGCAGGGCACTCAATAACAACTAGCACTAGCTTTTGCATATTCCATTCTTTTATTTTTGCTTGTTTCAGGAAAAGGAAAAACTGTCCTAGCTTCACGACACAAAAGAAAAGCAAATTTCTTTCCCCAGTTCAATACCACTGCTCCGATATGGTTTCTAGCTCTTGCTCATGGCCATGGTGGAACTTAAACCTCTGTTTTCTGATCGTATCGCGGGTACATTCAAGTTCAGTGACAAGAGCAAAAAAACTTACTTAAGTACAGTGATAATGGATTTTACTCTTGTGAATTCATCACACAACTTGACCTTAACAGTGTAGATCCGCTGCAGCTTTGCAAGAAACTGGTCAGATCAGAGAGAGAGACTGAATACCGTTCTAAGTAAGCACAACTCATGCCTGTTTCCATGCTCGCAGCAAAATGAACCATCGTACGAACTCAACAGATTATCGTGAGAAGATAAATGATAAATTGTCTAAACTACACCATCATCAACACTGCACATGTTACTAATGGCGTCGTGGTTGGTGAATCACAGACGCGTCATTAGTCTGTTATTCTTGCCTTCGTCTTGTTCTACCTGTCATGGAAAAGGCGAGAAATAAATTATACTCCAGCAGCAGAATTATGCTGCTAATTCAGAGTTAACCTACGGAACAATGAAATCGTTTTCAAAAGAAGAAAAGCTGATATTATGTATGCCCCAAATGCACGCTTTGGGGAAACTTCTCCAATGAGGAAAAACTCGTCCAAAGAACTATCAACAATGTAGATAAAGAAGCAAGGTGTAATACTAATCCCCCACCACTATTTGTAGGACACCAAATATGTGACAAAAGAATAAGGTGTGTTTGATTTTATTTATCTCTTTAGGAGACACCGTGTACCATGACATCAAGAATATTCATACATAAACAAGTGATTTACCTTGGCCATAACTTTCGTAGACCTCCACCGAATTTTTGACCTTGTATCCGACCCTGATCTCTTGGGCTCCTTTGTAAATGGCTCATCAAAACCATCATCTGCAATCAATTCATATTTTTTTTGGAGATCAGATTTGTAGTTGGCACTACTATTATCCATACACATATATCTGCATCGCAATATTAAACCAATAGGAGTGGAATTTTCATGGCCCATAATTCAAAAATGTAAACTTCTTCATATTATCGTGAACAGCGGCCCAGCGTGGGTTGGGGCAGCGGCCCGGCGTGGTGGCAGCTCCGGCCGTGGGCTGCAGCGGCGCAGTGAGTTCCGGGTGTGGTGGCCTTTGTTGGAAATATGCCCTATATGCAATAATAAAATGGTTATTATTATATTTCTTTGTTCATGATAATAGTCTGTTATTCATGCTATAATTGTGTTAACCGGAAATCGTAATACACGTGTGAATACATAGACCACAACATGTCCCTAGTAAGCCTCTAGTTGAGTAGCTCGTTGATCAACAGATAGTCATGGTTTCGTGACTATGGGCATTAGATGTCACTGATAACGGGATCACATCATTAGGAGAATGATGCGATGGACAAGACCCAATCCTAAGCATAGCTTAAAGATCATGTAGTTCGTTTAGCTAGAGCTTTTCCAAATGTCAAGTATCATTTCCTTAGACCATGAGATTGTGCAACTCCCGGATACCATAGGAGTGCTTTGGGTGTGCCAAACGTCACAACGTAACTGGGTGACTATAAAGGTGCACTACGGGTATCTCCGAAAGTATCTGTTGGGTTGGCACGAATTGAGACTGGGATTTGTCACTCCGTATGACGGAGAGGTATCTCTGGGCCCACTCGGTAATGCATCATCATAATGAGCTCAATGTGACCAAGTGTCTGGTCACAAGATCATGCATTACGGTACGAGTAAAGTGACTTGCCGGTAACGAGATTAAACGAGGTATTGGGATACTGACGATCGAATCTCGGGCATGTAACGTACCGATTGACAAAGGGAATTGTATACGGGATTGATTGAATCCTTGACATCGTGGTTCATTCGATGAGATCATCGAGGAGCATGTGGGAGCCAACATGGGTATCCAGATCCCATTGTTGGTTATTGACCGGAGAGGCGTCTCGGTCATGTCTGCATGTCTCCCGAACCCGCAGGGTCTACACACTTAAGGTTCGGTGACGCTAGGGTTGTAGAGATATGAGTATGCAGTAAGCCGAAAGTTGTTCAGAGTCCCGGATGGGATCGCGGACGTCACGAGGAGTTCTGGAATGGTCCGGAGGTAAAGAATTATATATAAGAAGTCAGGTTTCGGCCATCGGGAAAGTTTTGGGGGTCACCGGTATTGTTCCGGGACCACCGGAAGGGTCCCGGGGGTCCACCGGGTGGGGCCACCTATCCCGGAGGGCCCCATGGGCTGAAGTGGGAGGGGAACCAGCCCCTGGTGGGCTGGTGCGCCCCCCCTTGGGCCCCCTCTGCGCCTAGGGTTGGGAAACCCTAGGGGTGGGGGCGCCTCCACCTGGCTTGGGGGGCAAGTTTCCCCCCTGGCCGCCGCCCCCCTTGGAGATCCCATCTCCTAGGGCCGGCGCCTCCCCTAGGGGGCCTATATAAAGAGGGGGGAGGAAGGACAGCCGCACCCATGCTCTTGGCGCCTCCCTCTTCCCTTGCTACACCCCTCCCTCTCGCAGAAGTTTGGCGAAGCCCTGCCGAGATCGCTGCTGCATCCACCACCACGCCGCCGTGCTGCTGGATCTTCATCAACCTCTCCTTCCCCCTTGCTGGATCAAGAAGGAGGAGACGTCTTCCTCAACCGTACGTGTGTTGAACGCGGAGGTGCCGTCCATTCGGCGCTAGGATCTCCGGTGATTTGGATCACGACGAGTACGACTCCCTCAACCCTGTTCTCTTGAACGCTTCCGCTCACGATCTACAAGGGTATGTAGATGCACTCCTCTCTCTCGTTGCTAGATGAACTCATAGATTGATCTTGGTGAAAGCGTAGAAAATTTTTATTTTCTGCAACGTTCCTCAATAGTGCTATCAGAGCTAGGTCTATGCGTAGTTCTCTTTGCACGAGTAGACCACAAATTTGTTGTGGGTGTAGATGTTGTCAACTTTCTTGCCACTACTAGTCTTATTTTGCTTCAGCGGTATCGTGGGATGAAGCGGCCCGGACCGACCTTACACGTACGCTTACGTGAGACGGGTTCCACCGACTGACATGCACTAGTTGCATAAGGTGGCTAGCGGGTGTCTGTCTCTCCCACTTTAGTTGAAGCGGATTCGATGAAAAGGGTCCTTATGAAGGGTAAATAGAAGTTGGCAAATCACGTTGTGGCTTTTACGTAGGTAAGAAAACGTTCTTGCTAGAACCCTATTGCAGCCACATAAAACTTGCAACAATAATTAGAGGACGTCTAACTTGTTTTTGCAGCATATGATTTGTGATGTGATATGGCCAAAAGTTGTGATGAATGATGAATGATATATATGTGATGTATGAGATCATGTTCTTGTAATAGGAATCACGACTTGCATGTCGATGAGTATGACAACCGGCAGGAGCCATAGGAGTTGTCTTAATTATTGTATGACCTGCGTGTCAATGATTTAACGCCATGTAATTACTTTACTTTATTGCTAAACCGTTAGCCATAGTAGTAGAAGTAATAGTTGGCGAGCAACTTCATGGAGACACGATGATGGAGATCATGATGATGGATATCATGGTGTCATGCCGGTGATGAAGATGATCATGGAGCCCTGAAGATGGAGATCAAAGGAGCTATATGATATTGGCCATATCATGTCACTATTTGATTGCATGTGATGTTTATCATGTTTTTGCATCTTGTTTACTTAGAACGACGGTAGTAAATAAGATGATCCCTCATAATAATTTCAAGAAAGTATTCCCCCTAACTATGCGCCATTGCGAAAGTTTGTTGTTTCGAAGCACCACGTGATGATCGGGTGTGATAGATTCTAACGTTCACATACAATGGGTGTAAGACAGATTTACACATGCATAAACACTTAGGTTAACTTGACGAGCCTAGCATGTACAAATATGGCCTCAGAACACAATAGACCGAAAGTTCGAACGTGAGTCGTATGGAAGATGCGATCAACATGGAGATGTTCACCGATGATTACTAGTCCGTCTCACGTGATGATCGGACACAGCCTAGTCAACTCGGATCATGTATCACTTAGATGACTAGAGGGATGTCTAATCTGAGTGGGAGTTCATTAAATAATTAGATTAGATGAACTTAATTATCATGAACTTAGTCTAAATTCTTTACAATATGTCTTGTAGATCAAATGGCCCACATTACCCTCAACTTCAACGCGTTCCTATAGAAAACCAAGCTGAAAGATGATGGCAGCAACTATACGGACTGGGTCCGGAACCTGAGGATCATCCTCATAGCTGCAAAGAAAGATTATGTCTTAGAAGCACCGCTAGGTGAAGCTCCCATCCCAGAGAACCAAGACGTTATGAACGCTTGCTAGTCTCGTGCTGATGATTACTCCCTCGTTCAGTGCGGCATGCTTTACAGCTTAGAACCAGGGCTCCAAAAGCGTTTTGAGCAACACAGAGCATATGAGATGTTCGAAGAGCTGAAAATGGTTTTCCAAGCTCATGCCCGGGTCGAGAGATATGAAGTCTCCAACAAGTTCTTCAGTTGTAAGATGGAGGAAAATAGTTCTGTCAGTGAGCACATACTCAAAATGTCTGGGTTGCACAACTGCTTGACTCAGCTGGGAGTTAATCTCCCGGATGACGCAGTTATTGACAGAATCCTTCAGTCGCTTCCATCGAGCTACAAGAGCTTTGTGATGAACTTCAATATGCAGGGGATGGAAAAGACCATTCCTGAGGTATATTCAATGCTGAAATCAGCGGAGGTAGGGATCAAGAAGGAACATCAAGTATTGATGATGAATAAAACCACTAAGTTCAAGAAAGGCAAGGGTAAGAAGAACTTCAAGAAGGACGGCAAGGGAGTTGCCGCGCCCGGTAAGCCAGTTGCCGGGAAGAAGTCAAAGAATGGACCCAAGCCTGAAACTGGATGCTTTTATTGCAAGGGAAGCGGACACTGGAAGCGGAACTGCCCCAAATACTTAGCGGACAAGAAGGCCGGCAACACTAAAGGTATATGTGATATACATGTAATTGATTGTTACCTTACCAGTACTCGTAGTAGCTCCTGGGTATTTGATACCGGTGCCGTTGCTCATATTTGTAACTCAAAGCAGGAGCTGCGGAATAAGCGGAGACTGGCGAAGGACGAGGTGACGATGCGCGTCAGGAATGGTTCCAAGGTCGATGTGATCACCGTCCGCATGCTACCTCTACATTTACCTACGGGATTAGTTTTAAACCTCAATAATTGTTATTTAGTACCAACTTTGAGCATGAACATTGTATCTAGATCTCGTTTAATACGAGAGGGCTACTCATTTAAATCCGAGAATAATGGTTGTTCTATTTATATGAGAGATATGTTTTATGGTCATGCCCCGATGGTCAATGGTTTATTCTTAATGAATCTCGAACGTGATGTTACACATATCATAGTGTGAATACCAAAAGATGTAAGGTTGATAACGATAGTCCCACATACTTGTGGCACTGCCGCTGACGGTGTCCTGGACTAGGGGGTACTCACCACGTCGTCCCCCAATCGGTTAGATTGGGCCGAGGACCCCCAGGGCCGTATACTCATGGGCCAGTCCGGACAGCTGCCGCATACAAGGAAGAATCCACAAGACTTGGCGATCAAGACAAGGACTCCTCCCCCACCGGCGTATTCGGCTAGGACTCTTGTTATCCTAGGCCTCTGGTGCATTATATAAACCAGGGCCAGGCTAGTCGACACATATACAACAATCATACCATAGGCTAGCTTCTAGGGTTTAGCCTCTCTGATCTCGTGGTAGATCTACTCTTGTAATACCTATATCATCAATATCAATCAAGCAGGACGTAGGGTTTTACCTCCATCGAGAAGGCCCAAACCTGGGTAAAACATCGTGTCCCTTGTCTCCTGTTACCATTGATCCTAAGACGCACTGCTTGGCACCCCCTACCCGAGATCCGCCGGTTTTGACACCGACATTGGTGCTTTAATTGAGAGTTCCGCTGTGTGATCGGTGAAAGGATCAATGGCTCGACTGCAGGTCAACTGCGACGTCGGTTTCTTCGTCACCAGCTCGACTGGTCACCTTGGCTTGACCGAGGACTGCGCCCTACCTCCGATTGTCATGTTCGGATGAAGGCCTTCATCAACACCAACTCCAATCTCTATCAAGATCATGGAGGAGTCATCCATGGAGCTCGGGGGCTCAACATCAACATTGCCCTCAGGCGACCGTGCTGTTTTTCTGGACAACAAACTTGTATCCACCGCCACCGCCTCGTCGAGTGTCGTTTAAACGATTACTTCGGTGAAATTATGCGGAATTAAGTCTACAACAACCCTGCAAAAATTTCGTCGAATTCCGATGGAGGAATCTCCGGCAATCTCCGATATACCGGAGCCCTGTTGAATCTGGACGAGAATCCGGACGAGTTTAGGGCGTGGTATTCAGCGTCTAGCTCGGATGTCCTTTGGAGGATCCAACCGTTGATTTGCTGAGGAATTCCCTTATCTACCACCTGCCAAAAATTCAGCTCGATCCGACCGTCCAAGCTCCGAGAAACTTCCGATTAGTGCATCACTTTTTGGATCTGTTTTCTGCGCGAGAACGAATCCGACCCGAATTCATCTTCTTTATGAACGGGATCTCGGGCATCCTTTTTGAAGGAAGTTTTCATATGCGGTGTTGTGTTTTATTCTCAAACACATCCCAGTAATATTAAAAGTATTCCTGCAATACGAACTTCACCGTCGACGGTGTCAAACCAGCCAGACAACATCACTCCACGGCGGTCGACCTGCGTTAGACACGTCGTCGCTTTGTTGAGCCGAGCTCAATTTCTTCGGATCATCATCTCGACCAGCCGAACAATAGTTCGGCATCGCGAAGGATAAATCATCACCAACATCGCCGCCCCACGGATTACACGGAGAGGGCACACCTGCATCGCCGCACGGTCACTTCATCGAGCCGGCATCGACCACGTCACGACTTGCATCGGCAGGGCCACACTATTGCTCTTTCAAGCCAGTGTCCATCACGCCGACATACTTCGACTCATCGGCTAACACCGATGCTTCATCACGTTAGCTGGACCGGGGGCTTCATCATCTCTTCATCAACCTACTCAGGAGACTTCGGCGTCGCTGGCCGACCAGCTCCGTCATGTTAGCTGGACCGAGGGCTTTGCCTCGGCGAGCCAACCTTTGCCAGCATCGCCCTGCCGTTGCTTTATCGCCCATCAGGCGATAGGTGTGCGAATCGAGTCCCAATTTTGGGAATCACCTTTCTTCGGATTGCTACAACAAATAAGCCAGGTGCTATTAATCCTAGTTTTTTTTGCTTGTTAGGGTTCATTTTTTCCAATGAATTATTACTCTGGTTTTTCCGTCATATGTACGCAGGTCTATCAAATGGTGGCCGCATTAACGACGGTCGTATGGTGGTTCGGTCAGTTTCCGTACATAGTCCGGCGAACGCCGCATCCGGAACTCGAACCGACCTGTGAATTCAGGCCTTGCCATGCCTTTACCGCATCACGCCGCCGCCCTGCATCGACATTGACTTCGGCGCCAGGCCATATTTCTTTTATTACTCACTCTGCATAAATTATTTGTTATGCAATGAATTTTTTTATTACTATTATCTCCGGTTTGCAATATTTTTTGTGCACAGGAAAATGATCCAGCCGGACTATATCCTTTGACGTCACCTCGGCTGGACGGGGGGCTTCGTCAACACTTCATTACCCCATGCCGGGGACTTCGGCATCACTTTGCCGTCCTTCATTGACCGTGCTATGTCACCACTTCGGAGTGCCGAGCTCCTTGCTCCGCCACCTCGGGACCGGCTTGGGGGATGGAACCTTGTCCCGCATCAAGCTCGGACCGCGTCGTCAATACCGAACACATTAACCAGCTAAGTTTCCTTCATGCTCAAAGTTTTAAATTTCTAACTTGTGTTCGGTTCGACCAAGAATTATACTTTTTTGTAAAAAAGTTGCTTGTAAAAATTTTCCTTGTCGAAACTTTGTTCGCACACACTTGACGCGCTACCCGCGCTCATTATACCTGGGGGCTTCTTTAACAAAAGCTTATTAATACGGGCTTTATGCCCAACACATGTGTCACACTTCCGCATGTACCTTTTATTCACCATTATATGCATCGATATGACTTAAGTTTTGGCCAAGCTTGGTTACCTGGCTCCTGTGCTTACCCCTACGTTTCCGATTGTTCGGCTAGGTGGTAAAGGGAGCACCTCTGCGATTGTTACTGTCGGGTCAGCCGGATGTGTACCTCAGACTGGGTGAAGCCGAAAGCTAGCGTTCTTAAGGGAATACTCGGTCGGTGAACTAAAAGATGATTTCTTACCATAGGATACAGTCCGGCGTTGGAGCTCGGATACAGTCCTGGACTAGGGGGTACTCACCACGTCATCCCCCAATCGGTTAGATTGGGTCGAGGACCCCCAGGTCCGTATACTCATGGGCCAGTCCGGACAGTTGCCGCATACAAGGAAGAATCCACAAGACTTGGCGATCAAGACAAGGACTCCTCCCCCACCGGCGTATTCGTCTAGGACTCTTGTTATCCTAGGCCTCTGGTGCATTATATAAACCAGGGCCAGGCTAGTCGACACATATACAATAATCATACCATAGGCTAGCTTCTAGGTTTTAGCCTCTCTGATCTCGTGGTAGATCTACTCTTGTAATACCTATATCATCAATATCAATCAAGCAGGACGTAGGGTTTTACCTCCATTGAGAGGGCCCGAACCTGGGTAAAACATCGTGTCCCTTGTCTCCTGTTACCATTGATCCTAAGACGCACTGCTTGGGACCCCCTACCCGAGATCCGCTGGTTTTGACACTGACAGCCGCCTTGGTCACATTGGTGTCAAGCGCATGAAGGAGCTCCATGCTGATGGACTTTTAGAGTCTCTTGATTATGAATCATTTGACACATGCGAACCATGCCTCGTGGGCAAAATGACCAAGACTTCGTTCTCTGGAACAATGGAGCGAGCAACCAACTTATTGGAAATCATACATACTGATGTGTGCGGTCCAATGAGCGTTGAGGCTCGCGGAGGATATCGTTATGTTCTCACTCTCACTGACGACTTGAGTAGATATGGGTATGTCTACTTGATGAAACACAAGTCTGAGACCTTTGAAAAGTTCAAGGAATTTCAGAATGAGGTAGAGAATCAACGTGACCCAAAGATAAAGTTCCTACGATTAGATCGTGGAGGAGAATATTTAAGTCACAAATTTGGTACGCACTTAAGGAAATGTGGAATCGTTTCACAACTCACGCCGCCTGGAACACCTCAGCGTAACGGTGTGTCCAAACGTCGTAATCGCGCTTTATTGGATATGGTGCGATCTATGATGTCTCTTACCGATTTACCGCTATCTTTTTGGGGATACGCTCTAGAGACAGCTACATTCACTTTAAATAGGGCACCGTCTAAATCCGTTGAGATGACACCATATGAATTATGGTTTGGGAAGAAACCTAAGCTGTCGTTTCTTAAAGTTTGGGGATGTGATGCTTATGTCAAGAAACTTCAACCTGAAAAGCTCGAACCCAAGTCGGAAAAATGCGTCTTCATAGGATACCCTAAGGAAACCATTGGGTATACCTTCTACCTCAGATCCGAAGGCAAGATCTTTGTTGCCAAGAACGGGTCCTTTCTGGAGAAAGAGTTTCTCTCGAGAGAAGTAAGTGGGAGGAAAGTGGAACTTGATGAAGTACTACCTCTTGAACCGGTGAGTAGCGTAGCTCAGGAAGATGTTCCTGTGGTGCCAGCACCAACTGAAGAGGAAGTTAATGATCAAGGTACTTTGGATCAAGTTACTACTGAACTTCGTAGGTCCACGAGGACACGTTCCACACCAGAGTGGTATGGCAACCCTGTCCTGGAAATCATGTTGTTAGACAACGGTGAACCTTCGAACTATGAAGAAGCGATGGCGGGCCCAGATTCCAACAAATGGCTTGAAGCCATGCAATCCGAGATAGGATCCATGTATGAAAACGAAGTATGGACTTTGACAGACTTGCCCGATGATCGGCGAGCGATAGAAAACAAATGGATCTTTAAAAAGAAGATGGACGTGGATGGTAATGTTACCATCTATAAAGCTCGACTTGTCGCTAAGGGTTATCGACAAGTTCAAGGGGTTGACTACGATGAGACATTCTCTCCCATAGCGAAGCTAAAGTCCGTCCGAATCATGTTAGCAATTGCCGCATACTATGATTATGAGATATGGCAAATGGGCGTCAAAACGGCATTCCATAACGGCCATCTTAAGGAAGAACTATATATGATGCAGCCGGAAGGTTTTGTCGACCCTGAGAATGCTAACAAGGTGTGCAAACTCCAGCTGGGACATTCGCTTTGATGAGATGATCAAAGCGTTTGGGTTTATTCAGACTTATGGAGAAGCCTGCGTTTACAAGAAAGTGAGTGGGAGCTCTGTAACATTTCTCATATTATATGTAGATGACATACTTTTGATGGGAAATGATATAGAACTTTTGGACAACATTAAGGCCTACTTGAATAAGTGTTTTCAATGAAGGATCTTGGAGAAGCTGCTTACATACTAGGCATCAAGATCTATAGGGATAGATCGAGACGCCTCATAGGTCTTTCACAAAGCACATACCTTGATAAGATATTGAAAAAGTTCAATATGGATCAGTCTAAGAAGGGGTTCTTGCCTGTGTTGCAAGGTGTGAAATTGAGCTCAGCTCAATGCCCGACCACGGCAGAAGATATAGAAGAGATGAATGTCATCCCCTATGCCTCAGCCATAGGGTCTATTATGTATGCCATGCTGTGTACCAGACCTGATATAAGCCTTGCCGTAAGTTTGGTAGGAAAGTACCAAAGTAATCCCGGGCATTGTTGAGGAAATCATTAACTGGTAGCTGCTCGGTTGGCTGGCGAGTAGGGAATTAATAGGCTAATCGGCAAGTTAATTGGCCATTTAATCAATTAATCGGACGATTTATTGGTTTATCAGCTACTCGGTGACCCTAGGAGTAGGGATTAATCATCAAGTTAAGTGGTTAATCGGACGATTTCTTGAACAAGGATCCCGGCAAGGAACACTGGACAGCGGTCAAGAACATCCTGAAGTACCTAAAGAGGACTAAGGATATGTTTCTCGTTTTTGGAGGTGACGAAGAGCTCGTCATAAAGGGTTACGTCGACGCTAGCTTCAACACAGATCTGGATGACTCTAAGTCACAAACCGGATACGTGTATATTTTGAATGGTGGGGCAGTAAACTGGTGCAATTGCAAGCAAAGCGTCGTGGCGGGATCTACATGTGAAGCAGAATACATGGCAGCCTCGGAGGCAGCGCATGAAGCAATCTGGGTGAAGGAGTTCATCACCGACCTAGGAGTCATACCCAATGCGTCGGGGCCGATCGCACTCTTCTGTGATAACACTGGAGCTATTGCACTTGCCAAGGAGCCCAGGTTTCACAAGAAGACCAGGCACATCAAGCATCACTTCAACTCCATTCGTGAAAATGTTCAAGATGGAGACATAGATATTTGTAAAGTACACACGGACCTGAATGTAGCAGATCCGTTAACTAAACTTCTCCCTAGGGCAAAACATGATCAACACCAGAACTCTATGGGTGTTCGATTCATCACAATGTAACTAGATGATTGACTCTAGTGCAAGTGGGAGACTATTGGAAATATGCCCTAGAGGCAATAATAAAATGGTTATTATTATATTTCTTTGTTCATGATAATAGTCTGTTATTCATGCTATAATTGTGTTATCCGGAAATCGTACTACACGTGTGAATACATAGACCACAACATGTCCCTAGTAAGCCTCTAGTTGACTAGCTCGTTGATCAACAGATAGTCATGGTTTCCTGACTATGGGCATTGGATGTCATTGATAACGGGATCACATCATTAGGAAATTGATGTGATGGACAAGACCCAATCCTAAGCATAGCTCAAAGATCGTGTAGTTCGTTTAGCTAGAGCTTTTCCAAATGTCAAGTATCATTTCCTTAGACCATGAGATTGTGCAACTCCCGAATACCGTAGGAGTGCTTTGGGTGTGCCAAACGTCACAACGTAACTGGGTGACTATAAAGGTGTACTACGGGTATCTCCAAAAGTGTCTGTTGGGTTGGCACGAATCGATACTGGGATTTGTCACTCCGTATGACGGAGAGGTATCTCTGGGCCCACTCGGTAATGCATCATCATAATGAGCTCAATGTTACCAAGTGTCTGGTCACGGGATCATGCATTATAGTACGAGTAAAGTGACTTGCCGGTAAGGAGATTAAACGAGGTATTGGGATACCGACGATCGAATCTCGGGCAAGTAACGTACCGATTGACAAAGGGAATTGTATACGGGATTGATTGAATCCTCAACATCGTGGTTCATCCGATGAGATGATCGAGGAGCATGTGGGAGCCAACATGGGTATCCATATCCCGCTGTTGGTTATTGACCGGAGAGGCGTCCCGGTCATGTCTGCATGTCTCCCGAACCCGTAGGGTTTACACACTTAAGGTTCGGTGACGCTAGGGTTGTAGAGATATGAGTATGTAGTAAACCGAAAGTTGTTCAGAGTCCCGGATGGGATCCCGGATGTCACGAGGAGTTCCGGAATGGTCCGGAGGTAAAGAATTATATATAGGAAGTCAGGTTTCGACCATCGGGAAAGTTTCGGGGGTCACCGGTATTGTTCCGGGACCACCGGAAGGGTCCCGGGGGTCCACCGGGTGGGGCCACCTATCCCGGAGGGCCCCATGGGCTGGAGTGGGAGGGGAACCAGCCCCTGGTGGGCTGGTGCGCCCCCCCTTGGGCCCCCCTGCGCCTAGGGTTGGGAAACCCTAGGGGTGGGGGCGCCTCCACCTGGCTTGGGGGGCAAGTTTCCCCCTGGCTGCCCCCCTTGGAGATCCCATCTCCTAGGGCCGCCGCCCCCCTAGGGGGCCTATATAAAGAGGGGGGAGGGAGGGCAGCCGCACCCATGCTCTTGGCGCCTCCCTCTCCCCTTGCTACACCTCTCCCTCTCGCAGAAGCTTGGCGAAGCCTTGCCGAGATCGCTGTTGCATCCACCACCACGCCGTCGTGCTGCTGGATCTTCATCAACCTCTCCTTCCCCCTTGCTGGATCAAGAAGGAGGAGACGTCTTCCTCAACCGTACGTGTGTTGAACACGGAGGTGCCGTCCGTTCGGCGCTAGGATCTCTGGTGATTTGGATCACGACGAGTACGACTCCGTCAACCCCGCTCTCTTGAACGCTTCCGCTCGCGATCTACAAGGGTATGTAGATGCACTCCTCTCTCTCGTTGCTAGATGAACTCATAGATTGATCTTGGTGAAAGCGCAAATTTTTTTTATTTTCTGCAACGTTCCCCAACAGCCTTTACATGGCAGTTCGACATTTTCTGGCTGGGGCGACTTCTGGTTTCTTCGGCGTCGGTTCATTGTAGGCGGGCCATGTCGACCTTTACTTCATCTCCTTATCGTGCGTGTGCTGTGTTCACCTGAGGGCTGGTTCTCTCCCAGTCATCGTCCGTCGTTGAGGGACGATTCCGCCGCCAGAAGGGCCCTAGAGTCATCCTTGCCTCCCATCGGGTCGCGGTGTGCCATCGAGGAGATCGTCCTTCGCCCGAGAGGGCCATGGCAAGGCGTCGGGGGATAGATCTGGCCGACCCAGGTGGGTATCGACGTTGGGGCCGCCCAGGGGTGGGAAAGAAGGGACCTTTCCGCTCGTCAATGCTCAGTTGATCATTTCCATGGCAATGGAAAATCCTGGAGAGGGCTGCTATCCCTGGCAGAGACGAGATGAAAACATCACTAGAGGTGGGCAGTGGCATCAATGATATGGATTTGAGGGAGGACGAGTACCGCTGGAGCTCGAGCATGTTATAGACATTACTATTGCCACCGCCCAACTATCCGATAGTTATGACATTTGTGTTGGTTCCTAGTTGATTATGTGCCAGTCTATTAACATATTTACCGCGTAAACATTTTTTAGTTTGTTTTTTTACTTATTGAGTATTATGTAGAATAATTCCGGCGTTTGAGATAAATGGTAGTTGGCCCTATGCAAAAAAGAAAAGAGTCATTATTCATGACCCTTGGGAAAGAAACAATTTTAATGAATTGGTTAAAGTTAGTTAAAAAAATTCTAAAGCTTACAAGTGTTAAACTGGGGGATTTGATCATTTGCTTCACACTGGGTTGTCTTTGAGCATCAGCCCCATATTAGTTTGTTTCTTTGAAATTTGCCCTATTTATCTTCTGAAGTAGGAATATTTCTTAAACAATCTTCAGCCCAAAAACTACATGCGAAACGTCCCAAATAACAGTTTTTCTAAATAATTATTTTACCTGGGTTTTTCTTCCCAGAATACGTGGGGTAGTACGTTTTATTTTCGGAACTACTTTTACCTTCTAATAACTCTAGATCCCGACGGCGCCTCCGTTCCGTTCCATTCCATTCCAGGGCGTGGAGATGACCCGCCGCCGCAGCCCACGTCTCCATCCCCAGATCCACACCACCACTGAGGAGGCCGCCGGAATGGCCCTCCGCCGCAGCCCGCGGCTCCACCCCCAAATCCCCGTGAGTGGGGAGGACGCCGGAGTTACCCGCCGACGCAGCTCGCGGCTCAACCCCCAAATCCGTGTGGGTGAGGACGGCACCGGAGCGACCGGCCGCCGCAGCACGAGGGAGGAGGGCGCTGGTGAGATCCGCCACAGCCGCCGTCGCCGCCGCCGCCGCCGCGGCAACTCGCCGGGGAAGCCTGCCTCCCTGTCGGACAACGACGATATGCTCCGGGAGATCCTCCTGCGCCTCCCGTCTCAGCCGTACTCCCTCCCGCGCGCCTCCGCCGTCTGCAAACGCTGGCGACGCGTCACCACCGACCCCCGCTTCCTCCGCAGCTTCTCTGCCCACCACCGCAAGCCGCCCATACTCGGCGTCTTTGAGAGAGATGACTACGACATTGTGTTCACTCCCGTCCTGGACCATCCCGACCGCATCCCTCCCGAGCGCTTCGACGTACGACATCATGTCCGCGGCTTCCGGAAGTTCAACCTGCTCGGGTGCCGCCACGGTCGCGTCCTCCTCAGGTCCAGGAGGACGGTCATTGTGTTGGATCCCATCACCAGCGAGCATCGCCGCATCGAAGCTCCACCAGTGTTCACGGGGTTAGTCTACCAATATGGGACTGTGCTCTGCGCTGCCGCCGACCCACGCCACACACACGGCAGCTGCCACTCTAGCCCCTTTACTCTGGTCTTGATGTCCCCGTGCCAAGGCTACAAAGACGGTACTCCACCCATCGCTTGTGTATACTCCTCGGCGACTGGCCTATAGGAAAATCACATCTCAACAACAGATCGATGTGTGTTTGTTTATTGTAATCCTGGGATCCTTGTTGGCAATGCCATTTACTGGTCGTCTCAGAGTGTCGATGCTGAATCAAATTTTTTGAATTTGGATGAGCTCGCAGACGACATAATTGAGTTTGATTTGGATAGGCAGAGTCTTGCTGTGATCAAGGGGCCTCCAGATCTTAATCATTCCACCACGCATCAGATAATCCAAACCGAGGATGGTGATGTTGGTATTGCCATATTCTCTCATGGTAGATTCGAAATGTGGCAGAGGAAGGTCAGTTGTTTCGGTGGTGCTACATGGTTCCTGCACAAGACCGTTGAAATACATACTGTTCTTGGGATCCCTCCTCAGGTTGAAGGATCGGTGAGAGGGGTCAAAATACTTGGGTATGATGAGGATAATGGTGTAATGTTTTTATTTCTGGACTACAATGTCTACATGGTTCAAGTTATGTCAATGCAATCCATGAAACATTATCAAAGCAATTATGCAAGTTATGCTGATGACATTCATCCTTTCACAAGTTTCTATGCACCAGGTGACTGCTCATCCTTAGTCCTTGTGTTGTGGTAGTACCCAAATCTAATAATGTTCTACTCCCTTTGTTGTGCTTCCCCATTGTCCATTAATTCCTTTACTAGTTAGACAAACTTGTAGCTGTAGTGTGTTTTTATGGCTTTGCTCTTCACAGATACCAAACGAGTAACTCAGTTGGTGTGTTTGGGTCCTCTAAGCTACTTATACTCTTCTGTCTCAGTACTATCTGTTCTGATCTTGCTATAAATGTTATCTCCATAACAATAACTTTTCTTGAATCTATACTTCCTGAAATAATTGTTTTTTGGTCACTTGTTGAAGGCCCCTGCTGTAAGTGACAAGTACACTTGTACCACACACAAATAAATTGGATCTCTTGTCTCTAGTAGGCTAGATTCATTTACAGCTGAACACCAAAATCACTGTCCTTTCTAGAATTTATTAGTTTTGGCATGTTTTGATTTTTGTATGCTTGATATGTTGGATAAATTCTAGGCATTTGTTCTTATGAGCTAAAGCTTTCATTATGATGTAGCTCAATATTACTGTTCTAAGGAATGGTCTTCACATTTTAAAACAGATGTGATCTTGTTTATATGTGGTTAGCATGAAAAGTAGGCTATAAAATATCTATAAAAAACTATGAGAGCTAAAACGGTGTTTTTCTGAAGTTATGTTTGTTGGTTTATCTATGTAATTGATTCACTATTGCCTTCTCCTATCCATATGTCTTTTCATTGTAGCTTTTATTTATTTATTGCCTGACTTGTTATGCATCTGGGTGTAGCCATTCCTGGTGGACGCGATGGAGCTGAAATGCTGCAAGATATGTAGGATGGCTGTCTGGTCTCATGTGGTAATATGCTGGAATGGTATTAAAGGTAACAACATCTTCAGGATATAGTTTGTGAGATCTGGACTGTTTGGTTTTTTTGTATGGAAAATATCTAGCTGCTTATACAGGCAGCCTGCATCCCACAAAGTAGTGCCCATTCAGCTATAGGTATTCCTGCATGTCAATAGCACACACACAAATTTTAAAGGATGGTGACGCCAAGGAAAAATGACTATCCCTTTTGGGTCGTAAATGATATCCAGATGTTGCACATAGTGTTGTTGCTGTTAATATTACCTGCTTGTGCCTGTGGTCATGCCTAGAGTTCTCCCTTGGTTTTGCTGTTTCAGAGTCAGCTAGCTGAAAGCAAGACAATAGTAGCATTTTGAAAAGAAAAGCTAATACTATGCCCCAAATGCATGCTTTGGGGAAGCTTCTCCATTGTAGAACAATGTAGATAAAAAGAAAAGCATAATACTGATTCCCCACTACTAGTTGGTGAAAACTAATAAGATGTGTTTGATTTTTATCTATGTTTTTAGGCAACACGGTGTATCATGACATCAAGAACATTCTGCTGAAACGAGTGATTTACCCCAGTGATAACATTTCTAGACTTCCGCCCAATCTTTGACCTTAAATCAGAGCCTGGTCCCTTGGGTTTCTTTGTTACTGGTTCATTCCAAACCATCATCTTCATGTCCGTCATCTGCAATCATTTTATATTTTTTATGCAGGTTTGATCTGCAGATGGCACTACTGTGCCGAATAACCATTTTGTCCAAATACATATTTGTGCATCATGAACATATAAAACAAATCAGAATGAGATTTTCAAAGCCTATAATTTTAGAAAATGTAAAACTTCTTTACATTATCTAGTGAACGCCTTCAAAGTATTCCATGTCTTCATTTGACCACTTCGCCCATCTTGATATCAGCACCTTCACTTTCCTGTATTGGCATGTGAATCCACACCATATATGGGAAAGCCTGTGAGCAGTGAGAACATTACAAACTTAGCTTGAGTCTCATACTCGGCATTCTGCTTACTTCTTCCTCTTCTATCTCAGGAGGAAGAGTTGTCCCTTAATATTACCTGCTTGTGCCTGTTTGGTCATGCCTAGAGTTGTCCCTTGGTTTAGTTGTTTCAGAGTCAGCTAGCTGAAACCACGACATTAGCAGCATTCAACTATCCCGCCTCAATAATTTACATTGTCAAAAGGCTTCGGTGTACTTTGCTGTCATTTGTAAACCTAGGAGATATAGTGAAGAGTATGATATAAGTTACGTTTTACGAGCTTGCACACACACCTTGCTCATAGGCTTTTTATAACCATGTATGCTGCATAGGAATATCAGGTTCTGCATGTATCTACATTTACTAACAGATTAGCAATTTTGTTTTCTGTAGGTGAAGTAGTCAAGGGCTGCTGCTTGCACTATTAAGAGTGTGTATCGCAGTTTTAAACCGGTCAGCAATCAATGGTTGTACTTCAGAGTGGAAGCTGTTGCTTGGAGGCTGCTTCAACATTATGCCCTACCTTCTGCACTTAGAGTTTCCTCTAAAGTCTAAACTCAAACCATTTAAGTCTGTTTGTAGACGATGCAGCCATTTGGAAGATGATGTTCACTTTTTTTTTGCCTGTGACTTCTCTTGTTCAGATTAGTTTGCCTCACCCTTACCGCCTTCCGTAGTAGAACTGACTTTCTCCTCAGTCAACTCCAAGCCACCGTTAAAGAGATAACCAATAATTATGATGCCCAAAACTCTTTTCCCCTCGCCTGGCTAATTATCTTGTAGTATTTGGAAGAATGCAAGAAATGATATAACTTTCAGTTCAAAACATTGTAGAACTGTGCAGTTCATGCTATTCTTGAGATGTTCTTGGTGGTAGAGGTTTTTTTATAGGGCAAATATGCAAAGCTTTATTATCACTGCTTCCGGGACGAAGACAAGGTTTCTGGGATGACCTAACCAAACATGGTGGCCAACTACTAAAGATAGTGCATGTTTTGCAAGACTATGGGCCTCAACATTCGAAGTCCTAAACTCATGACAAAAATTACAATAAACGAAAACTGAAGAACGCAATATTATTTCATATCACTGCACCATAAGAAGGTGCACTCCCTTGCGGCATCAATCACCACCTTGCAATCCGTGGCCATTGTTATTCTTTGAATATAGAGGTTAGGCCAACTCCACCGCGTGGCCCCAAACGGACGTCCATTTTCCCTGGATTCTGTCCGTTTGGGTAGGGCAATGAGGTCGTGTTCGGACAGTTTCTGGGATGCGGTGGCCGTGCATCCAACGCGCGGACGCATCCCGGCCGCATCCTGTCCGCGTACATTTTTCTTTGCAAGCTCTTAACTTTTTTCATCATTCATTTTTGATACATGGGAATACATCACCAAATTTTGACTAGAAAAGCAAGCCCAAAGAAAACAAGAAGCACACGAATACATTTTAGAAGATATCCAACTTCCATAACTGCTCTTGTAAGTTGGATTAGTGCCTTCTCGATGCACTCATTGTTGATCTGCGGAGGAGGCTCGATCTTGCGTGCTTCTTTCTTCTTCGAGTCTAAAGAAGTCGATGTTGCTTCCTCACACTTAGTCTCGTGTCTAGCCTCTAATCTAGCAACAAGTGCACTTGTCTCATCTACAGCCTCTATGCTATCTAAAAGTGCACGAACATCTACTAAATTGCGCTCTATCAATATATTGATGTACTCTTCTTCCCAATAACAAAACTTGCATCCATGCTACACAATAAAATTTGAAGTTAGCACAACTAGTCAAATCTTGAGCACAAACCGAAGCTACAAAGAGCACATACTCCATCGTTTAAGCACTTGATGAACACCCATCCGGGATGTTCCGGCGTTGTAGACACGCGACGTACGACCTTCTTTGGGCAGTGGCCGCACTTAATGAGTGGCAACGGTGCGCCGACGAGCTTTTGGGCTAGCACCGAGCCCGGCCGACCGCCATTCATGTATCTGCCGGCGAATCACCGACGGTGCAAATCCGAGTGGCTAGAGGAGGAGCCACTGCCTGCATGTGGCCTTGAGGCCCTGCCAGGGCCTTCCGGCCAGGTGCCCGGCCGACCGCCATTCATGTATCTGCCGGCGGACCACCGACGGTGCAAATCCGAGTGGCTAGAGGAGGAGCCACTGCCTGCATGTGGCCTTGAGGCCCTGCCAGGGCCTTCCGGCCAGGTGCCCGGCCAGTCCATGGCGCGGCGCGACCTCCCACAGCCTGGCGAGCTCAAGACCGATCGGATCTGCCCCAAATCCGGCCGGCGAGTGCGCAAACCAGGTGGTCGTGGTTGGGTAGCTCGGGGGCGCCGATGCGAAGGGGCAGGGCGAGCGCGCGTCCGAGCTGCACGACTGCAATGGCAGCGGCGGCGGCGGCGAAGGGAATAGTCGGGAAGAGCGGAGAAGAGTAGAGGGGGTGCGGCCGGAGGGAGGGAGGGGGCGGATAGAAAAAGACGTCCCTGTGCCACCGACGGCCGGGCCAGGGGAGGACACGCGCAGACGGCCCCCGCGTCCGCGTGCTGTCCGTTTCACCCCAAAAGCGGCACAAACTTGGGCCGGGAATGGGTCGAAAGCGGACAGAAAACGGACAAAAGTCCGTTTGCGCCCCCGCGCTGGGCCGTCTGGTTCGTCCGTTTTACCCCAAACGGACGCGCATGGACAGGATGGGGTCGCGCAGTGGAGTTGGCCTTACCCGCCAGGAAAGTGCCTCTCTCACAACCAAGGCTTCCAATGTAGTGGTCCATCAACCATATATAAAATATTACCAAATTTGTTTTTTTAGCATCAGTACAGACACAAGCGCTCATATACGCGCACATACACTCACCCCTATGAACGCGCACATGCACACCCTACCCCTATGAGCACCTCCGAGAGACTGGCAAGTCACCTGGTGGGTTGGGGATACCACTGTCCATCTAACCATCTCAACCACAGGTTCGCACCAAATTTGTTTATTACCACCATACAAGGCCTAAAGAAGAGCAATCACGAGGTGCACAGAAACTTGTGAAAGGTTGACATTTATTGGTAGAATGGCTTCGATAAAGTTTCTTGGCCCGTTGCATTCACATCAGTGGAACCATGTAGACATAGCCGGCCGCATATAAAAACATTACACCATTATCCTCATCATACCCCCCTAGTTTTATCGAACTTCCATTCCGAGTTATCCCATGAATAGTATGCATTCCAACGGTCTTTTGCAGCAACCATGTGGCATCACCACGACAACTAACCTTCCGCTGCCACATTTCGACTCTACCCTGAGAAAATGTTGCAAGACCGACAACATACTTTTCCCGGATGATCTGATGGCCAGGGATTCATTCAAACCAGCAAGCCCCTTGATAACAGCTAGACTATGTCTATCCAAATCAAACTCAATTATGTCGTCTGTGACCCCATCCAGATTTATTAAGGGAAAGCCGGAATCTACAAACCTAGGTAACCAGTAAAGGACATCATCAACAAGGACACCTGGGATTAGCATAAACAAGCTCAGATGGAGCTGTTGTTGAGATATGATTGTCCCATGTGACAGTCTCCGATGAGTAAACACAGGAGGTTGGTTGATTATCCTTTCTCGACAACAAGACCACCTTGAAAGGGCTCGAGCGGTAGTCACCATGCATGTGGCCAAGATCGCCTGCAACACTGATATGTGCACCGTTGAGGAAGCCCCTCATGAAGCCCAAGAATAGGGATGTGGCGCTCCTCGCCAACCAGGTGTTGGTGCCACGGCCTGCGGCACTCGACGGTGATCACCGGAGACACGACCGGAGGGGACGGAGAAGAACACAAAAAATTTGCCGGCGCTCGAACGCCCCCCCCCCCCCCCGCACGTACGGGTTTTTCTATTTTTCACCTCGAGCTCGAACTCGATTGCCTCAGCGGTTACACGGGGAGGGAGTGGACTTTATACCCGCGAGCTCTGATATGCCGGGCCGCGCACGTACGCTCCCACTTGCCACTCGCCACATCCCGCGCGCGCACCGGCTCGCGCACTCCGATCGCGCATGCACGTGATCGCCGCGGCCACGCACGCACCCGACGCAGTCCACTCCTCCCGATCCCTCGCTAGCTACCCAGCGCACACACGCGCTGACACACAAACGCACGCCTACACTTGGGCACGCACGCACGCACCCAACCTTGCCCTGTCCCGAGTCCAACGCGCCCACCGCACACGCTCGCGCGCACCAGCTCGCCAGACTCGCCACGGGTTAATCCCAACACACTCCCCCTAATCCGTGGCCTAGAGGAGGCCGTTGTCCTCGGTGTCGGCGTCCGCCAACAGCGCCCGCTCCGCCGCCGGTGCCTTCCGCATCTCCGGGAAATCGCGTTTGAAATGGCCGCGTTCGGCGCACTTGTAGCAGCGGCCACGCCTGTTGCCGCCGTCCCGCGTCGCCATGCTGCGCGCGTCCTCGTCGTCGTCCCGAGCTCCCTCTTGACACCGCTCCCGCGCCCGCCACTACGCCGCCGTGTATATCAGTTGGCCGTCCGGGCGCTCGTCGCTGCTCTGCCCGCGTCGCTGCACCCACTCGTCGAAGGCCCGCGACCTCCCGAGCGTCTCGTCATATGTCAGCTCCTCCAGCGCGCAGAACTGTTCGCTGCCGGCGACGACGGGGAAGAGGTGGTCCGGCACGGGGTCCAGGAGCTTCTTCACCAGCTCCGTCTCGCCCAGCGTCTCCCCCAGCCCCGCGAACCGCGCCGCCATGCCCGCAAGCCGTCCGGCGTACGCGTACAGGGACTCGCCGTCCTCCATCTTGAGCCGATCCAGCTCACCGCGCAGCGTCGCCCTCCTCGCCGCGCGCACCCGCTCGGCGCCGACGAAGCGCGCTTCAGAGAGTCCCATACCTCTCTGGCGGTGGCTTTCGTCGCCACCGAGAGCAGCACATCCTCCGGCAGCCCTGACAGGAGAAGCGCCCGCGTCGTCTTGCACTTCTTGGCGTTCACCGCCGCGTTGCCCGCCGGCGCCACCCCCTCCCACAGCGTGTGGGCATCAAGGATCGCCTGTGCCTTGATCGCCCACACGGTGTAGCCGTCCGGTGCAAGCACCGGCATCCCCGTAGCCACCGATCCGCCCGCGCTGCCTCCGTCGCCGTGTGGAACCAATGCCACGACCTTCGGCGAGCTCCCTCACCACGCCTCGTCGCCTCGCTCTGATACCAAATGTTGGTGCCACGGCCTGCGGCACTCGACGGTGATCACCGGAGACACGACCGGAGGGGAGGAAAAAGAACACAGAAGATTTGCCGGCGCTCGAACGCCCCCCCGCACGTATGGGTTTTTCTGTTTTTCACCTCGAGCTCGAACTCGATTGCCTCAGCGATTACACGGGGAGGGAGTGGACTTTATACCCGCGAGCTCCGACATGCCGGGCCGCGCACGTACGCTCCCACTTGCCACTCGCCACATCCCCCGCGCGCACTGGCTCGCGCACTCCGATCGTGCATGCACGCGATCGCCACGGCCACGCACGCACCCGACGCGGTCCACTCCTCCCGGTCCCTCGCTAGCTACCCAACGCACACACGCGCTGACACACATACGCACGCCTACACTTGGGCATGCACGCACGCACGCACCCAACCTTGCCCTGGCCCGAGTCCGACGCGCCCACCGCACACGCTCGCGCGCACAAGCTCGCCAGACTCGCCACGGGTTATTCCCAACACCAGGTGCGCACACAACGAGTTTTGTGCGCTCATAGTCCATGAGGAGGACGTGGCCATGGTGGCACCCGAGCAGTTGGGGCCTGCAGCGGGTGTAATTTTCGACGTCGTAACATCGCAACTCGAAGCGTCGAGAGGGGATGCGGTCAAACGGCACACGAGGGCCCTAAAAACGACCCTATCATGGCTGCAGGCATCGAAGACGTCGATGAGGGGCAACTTCCGATGGTGGGCATAGAAGCAGCTAAGGAAATTGGGTCGGTGACGAGGCCCCACCAGCTCCTGCAGACGACAGATGCACGCAGTAGGACGTACACGGTGGGAGGCAAAGGAGGATATCCTGGAGGAGATCGTTGTCACCAGGCAGGCAGGTCATTGCGGATCCCTCCTCGGTCTCGTGGATTTGGGGGCGAAGCATCGTGCGGCGTTGGCTGGTTAGTCCAGCGCCCTATTGACTAGTGTGGATTTGGGTTTTACAGCGTGTTTGGTGGGGTAGTTGGAGACAAGGAATGGGAGTTTAAGGTAAGTGAGACTTTAAATTCTTTGACTGACTTGGGGACATGGGAATTAAGGAGGGAAGATGAAGGGAAATTAGGAGGCCCAACTCCTTCAAATATCTTCCCTAGAGGACCCTCGTAATTTAACTGGGGATTGGGAATTGACACGGAAAAACATTTCGTTAGTTGGGTACGTCCATGAGGGGAGGCGTTTGGCGTTGAAAGATGTTTATTCATCTGCGTAGTCCCAGCAATCAAATAGGGCCGGTTAATTCTCTCTTAAATTCCCACCTTTGAAATGCATAATACTTGGGCTCCCTCCTCAGATTGGGTCTAGGAGAAGGAGGATGGAAATTATAGTGGGCTATGCTGAGGATGACAATGTAATATTTATATATGTGGATGCCAATGTCTACATGGTTTACCTCAAGTCAATGCAATCCAAGAGACTTTATGAAGCCTGGCCTATCTCTTCCTGCCATCCTTTCACAAGTTTCTATAAACCAGGTGACAGGAGTAATCCAATCCAGTTGTATGTATTTGATGCATGGTTTCTCATACTCTTCATTGTGCTTCTTAAGTAACTGACATCTTTATCTTATTTAGCAATTGTACCTCTGTTTGATAGTCAAACTTAATTTACGGCCATACTGTGTCCTATGTTATCAGGCAATGTTGTTGTGTTTTCATTCTTGGGAGATCCAAGTCAATTGTTAAATGAGTAAATATGTACAATCAGATGTCAATTACTAAATTAGTTGACAAGTTTGAAATCTCAAAGCTACTTATATTCTTTAAGGGGCAAGTTTTACATGTGATAAATTCTAGACCATGCCTTGGATCTTCTTATCGGTTAAATATTGCATTATGAAGCCTCCGTAAAGAAATGTAAGAGCGTTTAGATAACTACTTTACGAAGTTTCTTTACGGAGGGAGTAGCCAAGTATACTGCTTCTAGGAATATTCCTTGCATTTACAATAGATGTAGCTTTGCTTGTTTATTGCTAGTATCAAAAGTGAGCTATGGATTATCTATAATATGTGATTTGCAAAAGTGAGTTATTTTTCTCAAGTTGTATTTGTCAGCACGTTTGTCTAACTCACACTTCCTTGCCTTCACTTAGTGATTTGTCTTTCTTTGGAACTGTTGTTAATTGCCTGACTTCTTATGCTTCTAGGCACAACCGCTCCTGGTGGTTCTGATGAAGGTGAAATGTTGCACAATACATAAGATGGCTGTGTAGTTTGATGTGCTAACGTGCTGAAATGGTGCAAAAGGTAAGAAGATCTTTTGAATATAGCTTGAGAGATTTGGAATTTGTTTTTTTCTATGGAAAATATCTGGTTATGAACATGAGTAGCACACATTCACATACTGTTGTGCATTTTCCTATAGGGATTCACACATGTGAATGACAAAGAGAAAAATTAAAATGATGGTGATGAGGAAAGATAAACTAATTCATTATTTGATTGTAAATGATATCGTGATGTTGGATGTGGTGTTGGTGTCCTTATCTGTGTATGCCTAGAGTCTCCCTTAGCTTAGCTATTTTTATAATTTATAAGTTGTTAAATTATAGTGTTAGAAGGCTACAAATCCCACACCCAAACCAATTAACTTGTCAAAAGGGTTCAAGGAGGTCTTGAATGTGGCTCCTCGACCCGTCGCAAGAGGCCGGGAGGATATTAGCTGCCACCCTCCAGTGCCCTCTTTCCATGGCCCCTCGTCGCCGCCATTTGGAGGCGTTGCCGGGCAAAGTCCGACTGGCGTCGGCGTTGGTGGGGATCTTGTCCTCCTCGCATGGCAAGGCACAATGCGGGGCGTGGAAGCCAGCGAGGATGCCATGCTTGGCACGGGGCATGGTAGTGGCGACCGACATACGGTGGTGCTGTTGGGGAACATAGTAATTTCAAAAAAAAATTCCTATGCACACACAAGATCATGGTGATGTATAGCAACGAGAGGGGAGAGTGTTGTCCATGTACCCTTGTAGACCAAAAGCGGAAGCGTTAGCACAACGCGGTTGATGTAGTCGTACGTCTTCATGATCCGGCCGATCAAGTACCGAATGTACGGCACCTCCAAGTTCAGCACACGTTCAGCCCGATGACGTCCCACGAACTCTGATCCAGCAGAGCTTTGCGGGAGAGTTCCGTCAGCACGACGGCGTGATGACGGTGTCGATGATGCTATCGACGCAGGGCTTCGCCTAAGCACCACTATGATATTACCGACGTGGAATATGGTGGAGGGGGGCACCGCACATGGCTGGGAGAGATCAACAGATCAACTTGTGTGTCTAGAGGTGCCCCCTGATAACCCACAAGTGTAGGGGATCGCAACAGCTTTCGAGGATAGAGTATTCAACCCAAATTTATTGATTCGATACAAGGGGAGCTAAAGAATATTATTGAGTATTAGTAGTTGAGTTGTCAATTCAACCACACCTGGATAACTTAGTATCTGCAACAAAGTATTTAGTAGCAAAGTAGTATGATAATAAAGGTAACAGTGGCAAAAGTAATATTTTTGGGTTTTGTAGTAATTGTAACAATAGCAACGGAAAAGTAAATAAGCGAAGCACAATATGTGAAAAGCTCGTAGGCATTGGATCGGTGATGGATGATTATGTCAGATGCGATTCCTCATGTAATAGCTATAACATAGGATGACACAACACTAGCTCCAATTCATCAATGTAATGTAGGCATGTATTCCGAATATAGTCATACGTGCTTATGGAAAAGAACTTGCATGACATCTTTTGTCCTACCCTCCCGTGGCAGCGGGGTCCTAGTGGAAACTAAGCGATATTAAGGCCTCCTTTTAATAGAGAACCGGAACAAAGCATTAGCACATAGTGAATACATGTACTCCTCAAACTACGGTCATCACCGAGAATGTCCCGATTATTGTCACTTCGGGATTGTCGGATCATAACACATAATGGGTGATAAAATACTTGTAAGATAGGATCAAGAACACACATATATTCATGAAAACATAATAGGTTCAGATCTGAAATAATGGCACTCGGGCCCTAATGACAAGCATTAAGCATAGCAAAGACATAGCAACATCAATCTCAGAACATAATGGATACTAGGGATCAAACCCTAACAAAACTAACTTGATTACATGGTAAATCTCATCCAGCCCATCACCGTCCAGCAAGCCGACGATGGAATTACTCACGCACAGCGGTGAGCATCATGAAATTGGTGATGGAGGATGGTTGATGATGACGACGGCGACGAATCCCCCTCTCTGGAGCCCCGAACGGACTCCAGATCAGCCCTCCCGAGAGAGATTAGGGCTTGGCGGCGGCTCCGTATCGTAAAACGCGATGAAACTTCCTCTCTGATTTTTTTCTCCGCGAGACGGAATATATAGAGTTGGAGTTGAGGTCGGCGGAGCCTCAGGGGGCCCACGAGATAGGGGGGCGCGCCCAGGGGGGTGGGCGCACCCCCCACCCTCGTGGACAAGGTGTGGGCCCCTTGGTCTTGATTCTTTCGCCAGTATTTTTTATATTTTCCAAAACTTGCCTCCAAGGAGTTTCAGGACATTCTGAGAACTTTTGTTTTCTACATATAAAACAACATCATGGCAGTTCTGCTGAAAACAACGTCAGTCCGGGTTAGTTTCATTCAAATCATGCAAGTTAGAGTCCAAAACAAGGGCAAAAGTGTTTCGAAAAGTAGATACGTTAGAGACGTATCAACTCCCCCAAGCTTAAACCTTTGCTTGTCCTCAAGCAATTCAGTTGATAAACTGAAAGTGATAAAGAAAAACTTTTACAAACTCTGTTTGCTCTTGTTGTTGTAAACATGCAAAGCCAGCATCCAGGTTTTAGCAAATATTATGAACTAACCATACACACAATAACATCTCGGTCTCACAATTACTCATATCAATGGCATAATCAGCTAGCAAGCCATAATAATAAAACTCGGATGACAACACTTTCTCAAAACAATCATAACATGATATAACAAAATGATATCTCGCTAGCCCTTTCTGAGACCTCAAAACATAAATGTAGAGCACCTTTAAAGATCAAGGACTGACTAAATATTGTAATTCATGGTAAAAGAGATCCAGTCTAGTCATACCCAATATAAACCAATAGTAATGAATGCAAATGAAAGTGTGCTCTCCAGCGGGTGCTTTTTAATAAGAAGGTGATGACTCAACATAAAAGTAAATAGATAGGCCCTTCGCAGAAGGAAGCAGGGATTTGTAGAGGTGCCAGAGCTCGATTATAAAATAGAGATTGAATAACATTTTGAGCGGCATACTTTCACTGTCAATGCAACAACTATGAGATGGCTGTATCTTCCATACTACATGCATTATAGGCAGTTCCCAAACAGAATGGTAAAAGTTTATACTCCCCCACTACCAACAAGCATCAATCCATGGCTTGCTCGAAACAACGAGTGCCTCCAACTAACAACAACCCTGGGGGAGTTTTTTTAATTATATTGATTTGCTTTGATCTTTTTGGATCATGGGACTGGGCATCTCGGTTACCGGCCCTTTCTCGTGAATGAGGAGCGGAGTCCACTCCTCTTGAGAATAACCCACCTAGCATGGAAGATATAGGCAGCCCTAGTCGAAACATGAGGTACTCGAGCATACAAAACAAAATTTCATTTGAAGGTTTGGAGTTTGGCACATACAAATTTACTTAAAACGGCAGGTAAATACCGCATATAGGAAGGTATGGTGGACTCATTGGAATAACTTTGGGGTTTAGGAGTTTGGATGCGCAAGTAGTATTCCCGCTTAGTACAGGCGAAGGCTAGCAAAAGACTGGGAAGCGACCAACTGAGAGAGCGACAATAGTCATAAACATGCATTAAAACTAATTTACACAGAGTACAAACATGAGTAGGATATAATCCACCATGAACATAAATATCATGAAGGCTATGTTGATTTGTTTCAACTACATGGGTGAACATGTGCCAAGTCGAGTCACTCAATTTATTCAAAGAAGGATACCATCCCATCATACAACATCATAATCATTCTAATAGCATGTTGGCACGCAAGGTGAAGCCATTATAACTCATAGCTAATCAAGCATGGCACAAGAAACTATAATCTCTAAATGTCATTGCAAATATGTTTACTTCATAATAAGTTGAATCAGGAATGATGAGCTCATCATATTTACAAAAACAAGAGAGGTCGAGTTCATACCAGCTTTTCTCATCTCAATCAGTCCATCATATATCGTCATTATTGCCTTTCACTTGGACGACCGAACGATGTGTATAATAATAATAATGCATGTGCATTGGACTAACCTGGAATCTGCAAGCATTCAACTCAAGAGAGGAGACAAAGTAATATGGGCTCTAAGTTAAATAAACAATCATGCATATGAGAGCCACTAAACATTTTTAATATGGTCTTCTACTCTCGACCCCCAAAGGAAAGAAAAGAAAATAAAACTATTTACACGGGAAAGCTCCCAACAATAAGAAGAAGAAGGAGAAATCTTTTTGGGTTTTCATTTTAATTCTACTACAAGCATGGAATATAAACTAACTAATTTTTTTGGTTTTTCTTAAGGTTTATCAAACACACAAGAAGAAAACTAGAAAAGGAAAATTAAACTAACATGGATAATACAATGAAAGAGTATGAGCACCGATGACTAGAATGGTGTGTGAACGTGAATGTAAAGTCGGTGAGAAATACGTACTCCCTCAAGCTTAGGCTTTTGGACTAAGTTGGTCTAATGCCAAGGGTAGCCTGGCTGATATCCGTAGTTGTAACTGGGGTCGTACTGAGATGCATCAGTAAATGCCTCATGAGCTGCGGCATGTTGGGGAGCCGCCTTTGCTCTCCCCTCGTGGTCAGCTGCTTCCTCCCTGGTAACAACATATCTTCCTTTTGCCTGGTAATCAAAAATGAAGGGAGCAGGAAGAGTAACATGGACAGCGCTACGTCTGTCAAAGATTAGTCCATATTGGAGGAATTGTTCATTCCTCTTAAGAAAATGATGATGGACCATAGCGTCATAATCTAAATAAGCAGGAGGAAATATCATATCCCCCTCTCGTGGGGCTATACCAAGATAATTTGCCACACGGGTCGCATAAATTCCTCCAAATAAATCTCCAGCTCTACCATTACTATGCAACCTACGTGCAACTATTGCCCCCAAGTTATAACCTTTACAACCTAGCACAACACTCTTGAGGACACAAAGATCAGGGACACACATATGACATGCTTCATCTTTACCGTTAATGCATCTACCAATGAAAAGAGCAAAATAATGTATTGCAGGAAAATGAATGCTCCCTATGGTAGCTTGTGTTATGTCCCTTGATTCTCCCACAGTGATACAAGCAAGGAAATCTCTAAATTCATATTTGTGGGGATCATTAATATTGCCCCACTATGGAAGTTTGCAAGCAGTTGTAAAATCCTCTAAGTCCATGGTATAAGATGTATCATAGATATCAAATAGGACACATGGAGAATTACGTGTACATTTATATTTAAACCTTCACACAAATGAATCAGTCAATTGATAGTACTGAGGACACTTATCTTGTAAGAAGTCCTCCAGATCGGCATTACGCACATACACGTCAAATTCCTCCTTAAAGCCTACTTTGACCATAAAATCGTCGGATGGCCACTCACAAGCTCGTACTTCTGCGTCCCTCGGTAGTTCAAGGTCTTGCTCACGTATAGCAATCCTAGGTCCTTTCTTTACTGAGGAACCACCTTGGTACATTCTCCTAGACATAATTCTTTTTCTGAAAAATTTCTGAAATTTTAGTAACTTCAAAATAAAAGTGAATAAAACTAAACAAGATTGATAGCAACTACTCCTACAAGTGCCTAGAGCCTATATCATGCATTAGAACTACTTGGGACCTCATAATATTGACATGCAAGCTCAAGAACAGGGTCACCTATGCAGCAAAAATTTGCAATGAATAAAGCACTAGAACAAAAACTAATTGGACCAATGGAGGAGTCACATACCAAGCAACAATCTCCCAAAGCAGTTTTGTGAATGGAGCTTTGAGTAAGGAGACCGAAAATCGCAGCAAAATGAGCTAGAACTCGTGCTTGAGCTGGATGGGGATTTTTTGGGAAGAAGATGGAGTGTGTGGGTGCTGGCATAAGTGGATTGGGGCCACTAGGGGCCCACGAGACAGGGGCGCGCCCAGGGGGGTGGGCGCACCCTCCACTCTCGTGGCCTGGTGCTTACCCCTCCTGTAGTGATTTCAGTGCCTAAAATCATCCAATATTTCATAAAAAATCATACTAAATTCGTAGGGCATTTGGAGCACTTTTATTTTCGAGATATTTTTTATTGCACGGATAATTCAGAAAACTGACAGATAATACTATTTTTGCTTTATTTATTCTAAATAACAGAAAGTAAAAAGAGGGTACAGAAGGTTGTGCCTTCTAGTTTCATCCATCTCATGATCATCAAAATAAATCCACTAACAAGGTTGATCAAGTCTTGTTAACAAACTCATTCCGAATAACACGAAACCGGAGAAATTTCAAATAACACTAAGTTACCTCAACGGGGATATGAAAATCCCCAACAATAAGAATATCATACTTTGTCTTGACAGTAGGGAGAGGAAATTCAAAACCTCCAATAATAATAGTTGGAACTTTTCCAATAGAATTGATGCTATGAACTTGAGATTGTTTCCTCGGAAAGTGTATCGTATGCTCATTACCATTAACATGAAAAGTGACATTGCCTTTGTTGCAATCAATAACAGCCCCTGCAGTATTCAAAAAAGGTCTACCAAGGATAATCGACATACTATCGTCCTCGGGAATATCAAGAATAACAAAGTCCATTAAGATAGTGACATTTGCAACCACAACAGGCACATCCTCACAAATACCGACAGGTATATCAGTTGATTTATCAGCCATTCGCAAAGATATTTCAGTAGGTGTCAACTAATTCAATTCAAGTACGATATAAAGAGAGAGGCATAACACTAACACCGGCTCCAAGATCACATAAATCAGTTTTGACATAATTTCTTTTAATGGAGCATCGTATAGTTGGTACCCCAGGATCTCCAAGTTTCTTTGGTATTCCACCCTTAAGTGTAATTAGCAAGCATGGTGGAAATTTCAGCTTCCGGTATCTTTCTTTTGTTTGTAATGATATCCTTCATATACTTAGCATAAGAATTTACTTTAAGCATATCAGTTAAGCGCATACGTAAGAAAATAGGTCTAATCATTTCAGCAAAGCGCTCAAAATCCTCATCGTCCTTTGTCTTGGATGGTTTAGGAGGAAAGGGCATGGGTTTCTGAACCCATGGTTCTCTTTCTCTACCGTGCTTCCTAGCAACAAAATCTCTCTTATCATAACGTTGATTCTTTGATTGTGGGTTATCAAGATCAACAGCAGGTTCAATCTCTACTTCATTATTTTTGCTAGGTTGAGCATCGACATGAACATTATCATTAACATTATCACTAGGTTCATGTTCATCACCTGATTGTGTTTCAGCATCAGAAATAGAAATATCATTGGGATTCTCAGGTGTGTCTACAACAGGTTCACTAGAAGCATGCAAAGTCCTATCGTTTTTCTTTTTCTTCTTTTTGGAAGAACTAGGTGCCTCTAAATTATTTCTCTGAGAATTTTGCTCGATTCTCTTAGGGTGGCCTTCAGGATACAAAGGTTCCTGAGTCATTCTACCAATTCTAGTAGCCACTCTAACAACAAAGTCAGGTTTATTATTTAATTCATCAAGCAAATCATTTTGAGCTTTAAGTACTTGCTCAGCTTGAGTAGCAACCGTAGACGCATATTTGCTAATGAGTTTAAGTTCACCTTTAACTCTAGCCATATAATCACTCACGCGTCCTATCTCGAAAGTGTTATTCTTTAATTCTCTACCAACATAAGTGTCGGTGTCAAAACCGGCGGATCTCGGGTAGGGGGTCCCGAACTGTGCGTCTAGGCGGATGGTAACAGGAGACAAGGGACACGATGTTTTACCCAGGTTCGGGCCCTCTTGATGGAGGTAAAACCCTACGTCCTGCTTGATTGATATTGATATTGTGGATGTTTACAAGAGTGGATCTACCACGAGATCAAGGAGGCTAAACCCTAGAAGCTAGCCTATGGTATGATTGTAATGGTTGTTGTTGTGTCCTACGGACTAGAGCCATCCGGTTTATATAGACACCGGAGAGGCTAGGGTTACATTGAGTCGGTTACAATGGTAGGAGATCTACGTATCTGTATCGCCAAGCTTGCCTTCCATGCCAAGGAAAGTCCCATCCGGATACGGGACGAAGTCTTCAATCTTGTATCTTCATAGTCTTGGAGTCCGGTCGATGATGATAGTCCGGCCGATGATAGTTCGGCTGATGATGGTAGTCCGGCTATCCGGACACCCCCTAATCCCGGACTCCCTCAGTAGCCCCTGAACCAGGCTTCAATGACGATAAGTCTGGCGCGTATATTGCTTGGCATTGCAAGGCTGGTTCCTCCTCCGAATGATAGAAGATTGTGAACATCAGGATAGTGTCCGGCTTTGCAAAATAAATTCCACATTCCACCATAGAGAGAATAATATATACGCAAGTTCAATCTGCTGACGTTTTTTGCGGCATGATGTCATGCCACTACCAAGCCATTACTTGAATCGTTTTTTACTCTACCACCTCAGCGCATTTAGCGAAGCGGTTTCCTTGGCACGTCTTGTCGAAGAAGAGATCGTGTTCCCCCTTAATCCGGGATTCTCATCAATACGGAGGTGGGTAACCCAACCGTGCCCGTCGCCACGCCCCCTCTATCGAAGGCGAGTCCCAAACGGTCACGGAGACGGCTCTCGGTATTCTCCCTCTTTATAACGGGACCAAGGCTCGTTTCTTTTCTTCAATCCTCCATCGAATCCTCTCCCCGCTCCAAGTTCCAGCACCTAGAGCTCCAGATTCGAGCGCTTCGGACTTTCAACGATGTCCGGTTCCGACCTCCAGGGCCGGTGGATGTGACGGAGGAGGACGTGCTAAAGCTGCGGGAGGCCAAGTACCTAGATTATGAGATTTCGCACAGGTTGCCTGCCGAAGGGCAGGCCATCCCCACCCCCGAGCCCGGCGAGTATGTCGTTTTTGTATCCCACCTCCGTCGGGGTTTAGGCTTCCCGATGGATCCTTTTGTGAGAGGGATCATGTTTTACTATGGGTTGGAATTCCACGATTTGGCTCCGGAGTCCATCCTCCATATTTCCGCATTTATTGTCGTCTGCGAAGCCTTCCTCCGTGTCACCCCTCACTTCGGCCTGTGGCTGAAGACCTTCAATGTGGCGCCGAAGATGATCGGGGGGCGTCAAGCGGAGTGCGGCGGGGAGGCCATAAGTAGGAGGGCCGATGCCCCATGGCCCGCTGGCTCCTTCCAAGAGGACCTCGGCCCGTGGCAGCAAGAGTGGTTCTATATTACCGTTCCGAGGGGCCGCAGACAAAAGCTGCCACCCTTATTCCGCCCGGGACCTCCACGACGGTTGATGTCGTGGATCAACCAAGGGCTCAACTGGGGGCCGTCAAAGGATGTGCCCCTTCTGCAGGGCCGGATTCGAGATCTCCAAACGAGGGAGGTTGATATGGTGGTGGTAATGCAGGTTATGTTGATTAGGCGTGTCCCGCCCTGCAAACGCCGCCCTCTCCGGCTGTGGGAATTCAATCCAGAGGGCCCACGGATTCTTCAACACTTCATGGGTATGACACCCCTGGAGATGTACAAATTATTCTTCGGATCGCAAGAGGCGCGTCCGGAATTAACCGAGGATGCTGGCCTAAGCTGCAATCGCCTGGATACTCAAGTAAGTAGTTCCGTGTCCGGACATACCGTTTGTTTGCCTTTCGATGATTCGCCTTATGACCAACTTCCTTCTAAACAGGAGTGGATAGCGGAAGCAAAATTGATATGGTGTCCGGCCCCCTCCCCGAGACCGCGCCGGATCCCGTGCTGGTCCGGATGCTTGAGGTTACGCCTCGAGAGGAAGGCGAAGGGGAAAGCAGGAAAGCTGCTGCCTCGCCTAAGCAGGCTCTTAAAAGAGGGGGGATCGAGAATTCCTCCCTCCAAGGGGAGAAGAGGACTGCCTCCGAGGACCCGGGGGCAAAAGCCCCTAAACGGGGGAAGAAATCTTCGCCAGAGGGTCCTGCGTCCGGGGAGGCCCCGGCCGCACAATCTCCCTTAAAGAATCAGCCCTCCAACGAGCCGTAAGTAGAAAGAAAGGAGTTTTATCATAAGGGACATCCCTATTTGTGCTTCTGAGGATAACTAAAGTTTTTACCTTGTAGTTCGGATCTCCGTCCTTCGCAAATGAGCTCGTCTTCGGGGGACCTTCGTCCGGAGATGATGGAGAGCGAGATGCCTCCGTCCGGGGCGCCGTTGGATAGGGCGGACGAGCCTAAAGTGTCGTCACGGAGGGAGCCCCCTGGTTTGGCAAAGCCGGATAGTTCAACACCAACTGGTGTACGGCTGAAGGATCTGCTTGAGAAGGCGTCTATCTCAGAAGATCACCACGCATTGATGAGCATGGTGATTGAAAGGATTTCGTCCGCCGAAGGCGGGTTGCATAATGCCGTCAGGTGTTTGCTGGCGGGGTTTGAGGTACCTAAAAATGACACACCTTTTAACAGTTTTGCATATAGAATGCGCCCTGTATAGATAGTAGCCCCTGAGACTCGGTAGGTTGTCGAAATCGACAGTGTGCCGAGGATAAAAATCGCAGGTTTAAATTCCCGCTGTGCCGATGCAGGTGGCGGGTCATCCGGGGCCAGTCGGACTGATGGAGTTGCTGAACTAAAGCGGCAACTCGCTGTTGCGGATGCGGACATCACGCTGGTCAATAGGCGACTTGATGAGTCGCAAGGTAAGTGTTTCTGTGCGGTCACTTGGTAAGGGAGCCGAAGCCAGCTCCTTACAACATGTGTGTGAAATGCAGATAGTGCCGCTGCTGTGGAGAGCCTTCGGGCCGAACTTGCTCAAGCCAAGGAGCAGGCCAGAAGGAGTAATGCGGCGGCCTCGAGGGCGGCCGAGGAGTTAGCGGCCGAAAGGGTCGCACACTGCCGGAGCAGGGAAGAGATGGCCGAAATGGCCATGAAGTTAAAAGATGCTACCGACCGCAATGAGGCTCTTGGGAAGGAGCGCCTAGCGGGGCAAGAAGACCTGGGAAGGCCACCGCCGAAGCCAAGGATGCCCGCTCTGCAATGCAGGCTATAAAGGAAGAGCTGCGCCAGGCCGGAGATATTGTAGCTGGCAAGCCTTTTCTGCTGCACCGAAGGTTTACGGATCCAAAGTATGCTCAGCTGGGCCAACTGTGGGGTCCAGAGGACCCTTATATGGACTTAGCAGCGAGTGCGGCGGATGCCGTTGTGCATTTTCGAAGCCAGAAGGATCACAAGACGGAAGAGCTGTTTTGGTCTCAATTCCATAGTCCGGAGTGTTCACTTCCGCTGACCGACCGTTTGGCCGAGTGGGCTGAGCTAAATAGGTTATCCGGGCTTGCTATGACGGATATAGTGACCCATGTCTGGCCGGATAGGCCCGAGCCGAAGAGTTACTTTGGCTAATTGCAGCAATTTCTTGGGGCGGTGCCGCATATCAAGGCGATGAAGCGGTCGGCCTGCATAGAGGGTGCGCGGATGGCACTCGCCCGTGTGCAGACACATTGGACAGAGATGGATGCCACCGCTGTTGCGACCCCGGGTTCGGACGATAACCGGTTACCCACCGAGCACTATTTTGGCGAAGTGCTGCGTGGTGCTCGTGTAATAGAGTCGCAGTGCTCAAAAAATATTACGTTCGAATGAACGTTTTTATGATGTAAAACAATATTTATGATGTAAGCGCCTTTTATACTTGTGCGTTCAAGTAATAGAATATCTCCTATGCGGCCGTTCATGTATACGTGTGTATAACCTGAAAGATGGCAGTCGTCGGCTTTAGCCCCCACGCACAAGGTGCGGGGGTGTTCGCAAAAAATAGCGCATTTTCACACTTAATCCGACGTCTCGGTCCTGTAAAGGAGGTGGTAGCGTAGCAAATGAGGCAACCGGACTATAATGCTTTATCACTTTCACTTAGCCATGGAGTTCGAGGGTGGGGCTACGACATAGCCCCTGGGGGCACCGCGCTCTCCGAATTTGGGGCGCGTATGTGCCTGACCGGGAAACGGCCCTTCGTCAAAGCGGAGGAATTCTAAACATTCCCATGGTCGATCGAGTGGTTGACCAGTCTCTCTCTGTATCATGACAGTCAGTTTTCGGCTTTCTCTACTGAGGTGCTCGCCCAGCCGAACTGGGGCACAATCGCAGTAGTTCTCCTGGTGCCGCGTTAGCCGGTGATACGGAACGTAAGGTAGCAAAACACAGGAGCCGGGCAAACCCAACATTTGACCAAAGACAAGATTCGGAGCTGATGCATATAAGGCCTAACTCAAGACGCCGAACACTCCCGAAGGTGTTCGGTCTTTACAATAGCGGGCAAAACAATGCCCTAAGCCCCTTGTGTCCAGGCACGGGCAAGTTCTTCTAGCGCGGCTGATGCCAAAACGCCAGTCTCCACTCTGGTTAAAATGAGAAACCAGGGGATTATAGCAACAAGAGACAGTAAGAAAGGTTTATGTAGGGTCTTAGTCTGAAAAGAGTCCTTGCAACGGGTCCCTACTGCAGGTCTGCGCCGGTGTCTCCGTTGTGCCGTATCCTGGACGGGTGTGCACGCTGTTCATCTGTAAAAAGAGAGGAACTTAGTTTGAAAAGAAATCGTGCGAGAAAGTGCATAAAAAATTGAAATATAGATTAATAAAGTTGAGCCTATGCTAGCTCATTATGGCTTATATGTACAAACCCTTGTGAAGGGGTGTGCGGCTAGGTAGCCCCTAGCTTATTTATTCCGGACTCATCCAGCCGTGTCCGGGGGTCTCAGGCGACCTTTTAATGAAATGATGCCACGTGGACCGGGCATTTTAAGCGTAAGAGACGCGTAATGTGGTATTGCATTGAAGCGGATGAAAGCTTCCCGTCCCAGTGATGCTTGATAGCTACTTTTAAATGGGGCGACATGAAAGGTTAGCTTTTCTCGTCGGAAGTTGTCAGGTGACCCGAACACAACTTCTAGTAATAATGAACCTGTGCACCTGGCGTAAGGGCCTGGCGCCACTCCTTTGAAGGAAGTGCGGCTATGCCGAATTGTAGTAGGGTCTATCCCAACTTGCGGATTGTGTCCGGATATAGCAGGTTTGAGTCACTGCCGCCGTCCATCAAAACCTACGTGAATTGCAGTCTGTCTATTATGGGATCCAATATCAGGACAGTCCATCCTGCGTTCCGGATACTTCTGGACTAATCCAGATGGTCGAAAGTGATTGGTTTTGACATCCAATCTCGGTGTTCCGCTGGGGTGGACCGTGCGACACTTGTCTTAGCGAGTGCCGTGTTGGTTTTCCGTACAATCACATGAAGCGAGTTTACTATTTGACTTCTTGTGGGAAAGTCTTTTGACTTCCAGTGCTCTGCTGGTGGGGTTCGTCATCGTCCTCCCTTGGCGCATCGAGCCCCTTATGTCCGGCGTTGAGTCTGCCGGACTGTTTAAAAACCCAACAATTTCGGTTGGTATGGTTTGCAGGCCTTCCGGAGGTACTGTGGATTTGACATATCCGATCTAAAATTTTGTTTAAATTTGATAGCTCGTCGCTGTTGTCCTTAAGAGGCAGTGTTTTATTGTTTGGCCGCGAGCTTTTGAATCCGGCGTTGACCACCGTGCCCTTTGGGCTTTTTTCTTTATTCCGGTGCTGATCTTTCCTGCGCCGTGATTTTCCGTTTCCATCTCTGATCTCGGATGTACTCGGGTCGCTGGTGCTGCATCTTGCTTGCCAGCTGTCTTCTCCTGCGCAAAAGTGCGTCATGAGGCTTGTTAGCGCGGCCATTGTTCTTGGCTTCTCTTGGCCGAGGTGTCTGGCGAGCCATTCATCTTGGACGTTGTGTTTAAAAGCTACTAAGGCTTCCGCGTCCGGACAGTCGACTATTTGGTTCTTTTTGGTAAGGAACCTGTTCCAGAATTTGTGCGCTGACTCTCCGGGCTGTTGGGTTATATGACTCAGATCGCCTGCATCAGGAGGGCGGACATAAGTCCCTTGAAAATTTGCTCTAAACGCGTCCTCAAGCTCTTCCCAACTTCCAATAGTGTTTTCTGGGAGGCTTTTGAGCCAATGCCGAGCTGGCCCTTTGAGCTTGAGGGGTAGGTATTTTATGGCGTGGAGATCATCTCCTCTAGCCATGTGTATGTGTAGTATGTAATCTTCTATCCAGACTCCGGGGTCTGTTGTGCCGTCGTATGCCTCTATGTTTATGGGTTTGAACCCTGCTTGAAATTCATGATCTAGCACCTCATCGGTAAAACATAGCGGGTGTGCGGCGCCCCTGTATTTGGGTGTGCCGCTGTCTTCGAACACTTGTCGTGTTGTGTTACTTCCTGGGGTCCTCTTTTTTGGCCCGTAGATGGACCTAGTTGGGCCGTCCGTTTTCCTAGGATCATAAGTCGGCTTGTGTGCGGCGCCACTTGTCGCTTTTGGCCTGTCATCTAGCCGTCTATCCGGCCAGGCGGCCTCTTTATTTTTTGACTGTGAGGGCTCTATGGCTTCCTCGTCAAATTCTGGCAGCAACTTGCGCTTCGGGTAGCTCTTTGTTTGATGGCCATTGCCTTATTTGTCTGCGGTCTTGAGTACTTTGCTCCACTTCATTCTGAGTGTGTCTTTCGCTGTTTTGAGATTCCGTTTTTCCTTCTTCAAACTTCTTGCAGTGGCGACGAGTCTTTTGTGAAGGTTCTTATTCTCCGGTGTTGTGTCCGGACTGTTGATTGCTCCGTGAAGGGGTTGATTATCCGGTTCGTCCTGTTCGGATGGTTGCTTGGTTGTATGTTCGTCGTCCGCTGGTTTGCCCTGCTCTATCGCTGGGTCGTTAGGAATGCTGCTTTGATCGAGGCGGGACTTAGGGCGGCGTCTACATTGCAGTTTTGGTTGTTTATCGGCGGGATTATCCTCTGCCGCGTCCCGTTGTTCCTCGTTATCGCTTCCCTTTGGGGTGTCCACCATATGTATGTCATGTGACGAGGTGGCCTTCCAGTGCCCTGTAGGCGCTGGTTCTTGATTGTCTCCGGCATCGTCGTCCATACCGTTGATGTCTTCGGAGTCGTAGTTTAGCACGTCGGTTAGATCGTCGACGGTGGATACAGAAGGTTGCGGCGGTGGAAATTGTTTGTCGTCGTGCTCCTGGATGTTTTCGAGGTATGTAGATATATATAGGCGAAGGAAGTCGGTCAGGGGAGCCACGAGGGCCCCACGAGGCAGGTGGCGCGCCCACCCTTACTGGGTGCGCCGGCCACCCTCGTGGCCTCCTCGACTGCTTCTTGACATCCACTCCAAGTCTCCTGGATTGTGTTTGTTCCAAAAAGATTTCTCCCGAAGGTTTCATTCCATTTGGACTCCCTTTGATATTCCTTTCCTTTGATATACAGAAATAGGCAAAAACAGCAATTTGGGCTAGGCCTCCGGTTAGTAGGTTAGTCAAAAATCATATAAAAGTGTAGAGTAAAGCCCATAAACATCCAAAACAGGTAATATAATAGCATGGAACAATAAAAAATTATAGATATGTTGGGGACGTATCAGAGAGCGAAGGACAAAAGGAGGAAGAGCGGATTAGCTACCTGTGCCCACCTTCTAATGAGAGTAACTCTTCAACTCATATATTGTTTAATTTCCCTTCATGCTTATCGAAGGATGATTGCTATAATGATTGTTATGATCCCGTTGATTCTATTGAAATACCCCTTTTTGATGATGCTTGCTATGCTTGTCGCCAAGATGCTAATATGAATTATGCTTATGGAGATAAACTTGCTATAGTCCTATTATCTTTTTGAATTCTCCCTACTACACTATATCAGAGAAGTTTGCCCTTATTAAGGATTATATTGAAGGGTTGCATTTTACCGTTGCACATGATGATTTTGATAGATATAATATGCGTGTGCTTGCTGCTCCTACTTGAAATTATTATGAGAGAGGTACTATATCTCCACCTCTCTATGTTTCCAATATGATAAAATTGCAAGAAACTGTTTATACTATGCATTGGCCTTCACTATGTGTGCATGAATTGTTCTTTTATGACATGCCGATGCATAGGAAGAGAGTTATATTTCGGTGTTGCATGATATATGTTACTTTGTGCTCACTACTAAATCACAAATCATTGTTAATTAAAATTGGCTTTGATATACCTTGGGATCCGGGTGGATCTATTACTTGAGCACTATATGCCTAACTTAATGGCTTTAAAGAAAGCGCTGCCAGGGAGAGAACCCGCAAGTTTTAGAGAGTCATTAATTTCTGTTGTGTGCTTTCATATAGTTTAAAAACAAAAAAAATAAAGAGGTGAACCGAAAACTTTTCAAAAAGGAAAGTGAAAGTGAGAAAGACAAGCATTGTTGAAGTGGGAGAGCTCCTTGAACTTTGTTCATGCTCACGGAAACTTTGTGAATCTTGATTACAGAAACTTTGTGAATCTTGATTACAGAAACTTTTCGACAAAAATAATTATCCCCTTGTACAATTCCATTGTATTATAAAAATAATGTGCTAAGGTTTGCCTTTAGGATGTTTACAATGCTTGTTGGTTTGTACGGTGCAGGACAGAAACTTTGGCTGTAGTACGTGATTTTACATTTTTACTGGAATGTCAGACGGTTTTGATTCTTTTTTCACTGTCTTTCTATACAAATTGTTTATTTTTCCTAAGTTTGGTAGAATTTTTGGGATACCAGAAGTATGGTGAATGTTCAGATTACTACAGACTGTTCTGTTTTTGACAGATTCTGTTTTTGATGCATAGTTTGCTTGTTATGATGAAACTATCAATTTCTATCAGCGGATTAAGCCATGGAAAAGTTATATTACAGTAGCTATAATGAAAAAACAAAATATGAATTGGTTTGCAACAGTACTTAGAGTAGTGATTTGCTTTATTATATTAATGGATCTGACCGAGGTTTCTGTTGAAGTTTTGTGTCGATGAGGTGTTTGATCGAGAAGGTCTCGATATGAGGAAAAGGAGGAGAGGCAAGAGCTCAAGCTTGGGGATGATAAGGCACCCCAAGTAAATATTCAAGGAGACTCAAGCGTCTAAGCTTGGGGATGCCCTGGAAGGCATCCCCTCTTTCTTCAACAAGTATCGGTATGTTTTAGGATTCACTTTGTTCATGTGATATGTCCAAATCTTGGAGCGTCTTTTGCATTTAGTTTTCATTTTTCTTTTATGCACCATGCTGGTATGAGATAGTCCATGATTTTTTTATAGAATGCTCTTTGCACTTCACTTAAATCTTTTGAGTATGGCTTTATAGAATGCTTCATGTGCTTCACTTATATCATTTGAAGTTTGGATTGCGTGTTTGTCTTCGCATAGAAAACCGCCATTTATAGAATGCTCTTTTGCTTCACTTATATTTCTTAGAGCATGGGCATATCTTTTGTATAAAGAAGTAAACTCTCTTTCTTCACCTATATCTATTTAGAGAGATGACAGGAATTGTTCATTCACATGGTTAGTCATAAAATCCTACATAAAACTTGTGGATCACTGAATATGATATGTTTGATTCCTTGCAATACTTTTGTGATATAGAGATGATAATATGTGGGAGGTTCTAGTAGATGGTTGTGTTTAGTAAGGATATTGGTGTTAAGGTTTTTGATTCTCGAAGCATGCACGTATGGTCTCCTAACTATGTAACCAAATTGGCGCGCATTGTGTTTTGAATGTTTATCTTTGTGTGAAGGTTGGGGCGCACGATGGTTAACTCCTACCAAGCTCCCCCTAGGAGCATGCATAGTAGTACTTTGCTTCGAGGGATAATAAACTTTTGCAATAAGTATATGAGTTCTTTATGACTAATGTGAGTCCATGGATTATACACACTCTTACCCTTCTGCAATTTGCTAGCCTCTTCGGTACCGTGCATTGCCCTTTCTCACCTCGAGAGTTGGTGCGAACTTTGCTGGTGCATCCAAACCCCGTGATACGATACACTCTATCACACATAAGCCTCCTTATATCTTCCTCAAAACAGCCACCATGCCTACCACTACAAAAAAAGACACATCCGTGACATTTTGGGTTGAACGAAAAAAATTTCTGTCATACTTATGACACTTCTATGACGATAATTGTGACAAAATCCGGTATCATCATAGATGTGGTGGGCTCCTACTTCTATGACAAAAAATCATGACAAAAAATGGGCTTTTTGTCCTGGGCGGGCCGGAGAGGCAGCTGCATGACATTCTTTGGGCCGTCCATGACGGAAAAAACCATGGTAGAAGCGAGGGCGAGGAAAATATTGGGGTGTTCCTGGTTACGGTGGGTGGTCGGGGCCGAGCGATGCGCATTTCTCTCGTACACGTATGCGTGTGTTTGCCAGGCGTTGGCTGTAACTGAACCAGAGCGAGGCGTTGGGCCTTAACTGAACCCGAGCGATTGCACTACAGGCTACGCATTACTGAACCCGAGCGATCGGTCGATGGTTGTTAGCTGAACCCGATCGAGCGATTCCTTCGCTACTACTGCTAACTAAAGCCGATCGATGCTGCCTCTGGATGAACAGTGAGCGTTGCGGGGGGTTAGATGAATAGTGAGTGGTGGGGGTGGGTGAACAGGACCCCATGGCGTTGCCTTTGGATGAACATGACCCCGATCGATCGAGCCGGTTGGGGCTGGATGAACAGGACCCCGTGGAGGGCTGGATGAACAGGACGACCCCGTGGAGGGCTGGATGAACAGGACGACCCCGTGGAGGGGTGGGTCCCAGCAGTCAGGGGGAAATGTTTTTTCATGAAATACGGTGGCCTATCCGGTGGGTCCCCGCTGTCAGGTGGATGAATAATTATTTTGTGCGTAATAAGGAGGCACTTCCTTGCTGCGGCCGTGGACCCAGATGTCAGCCTCTGCACGTAAAGTCCACTTCAGATGCATGTCGGTCATTGACCACGTTGACCAGGCCGCGCCGAGAGCACCATGCCGGTGGACAACGGCGAGGCCTAGGAAGGGAACGAGATGGAGGCAGGGAAGACTCGGCAGTTGTTTCCCACGCACAGTGGAGTACGACTATACAAGGGTTTACTGGTTCGTCTGCCATCGTTGGAGAATAACAACATGTGTGGGTGAGTAGAGGAATGGCTAGGCCAGCGATGGGAGTACGGTGGGGCAGTGAGGTCTGCGCGGCAGCACAGCTGGCCGCGGGAAGGAGGGAGCAGGTAGTCCCGCCGACGCTTGTTTGAGCGGCTGGAGCAGGAAGAGCAGAGATTGAAGAAGCACGACGGCCATTGGATGGAAATCCAACAGTCATTGTTTGTGCGTCAACCTTTTTTTTAGGAAAGCCTCAAATCTGTGGAAAACAACATACAGCCCATCTGCCATTATTTCTAGTAATTTACAGCCCATTTGCTAATTCTTAAGGTTTTTTTGGAGCCCATATTCTTTTTGTTAGCATTACAGCCAATATTGTGGTCATGGTTAAAAAAATTATACGAAATTTTCCATATTTCGGTGCGGTCCGAACTGTTTTTAATCCTGAAATTTCGAGTCACATTCAAACTGATTTTAGAAATAAATGTATATGAATATAAAATCCAACAAATTTTCCACACATAAAAATCAATGCAATTTAAAATCTTGAAATGAAAAAAAGAAATTTGAAACTAATTGTCGGTTTGATGTGTTTCAAAAATGTACAGTCTATTTCTTATTACTGATAGGCCATTTTCTCGGCCAGCCGAATGAAGCTCTCCTCGTCATGAAAGATTTGCAGCCCAACAGGTTTGACAAAGCGACTTACTTGGCAAATCACAAAAAAACTGGGCTATGGCCGTGGACCCAGCTGCGGCCGCGGACCCAGCTGTCAGCCTCTCCACATACAGTACTCTTCCGATGGAAGTCGGTCGTTGACCACATTGACCACACCGCGCCGAGAGCACCAAGGCGGTGGACGACAGCGAGGCCTAGGAAGGGGAAGACACGGAGCCGAGGAAGACGCGGTAGTGGATGCCCACACGGAGAGGAGTACGAGGGTTCACTGGTTCGGTTGCGGCGTGAGGCTGCCGTTGCCGTAGAATAACACGGGGTGTGGGTGAGTAGAGGGATGCCCTGGGCCAGCGGTGGGAGTAGTAGGGGGTGGTGAGGCCTCCGTGGCATCACAGCCGGCCACGAGAGGCAGGAGCACGCGGCACGATGGGCGCTGCTTTGGGCGGCTGGAGCAAGAACACCAGAGGTTGAAGAAGCACTATGGCTGTTGGATGGACATCGTACGGTCACTTGAGCTAGAATTATTTATATTGACTAAGTTGACAAAGGCCTCCGTCCCTGTCTACTTAGTAGGCCCACAAGTCAGCCTCCCACCATGGAGGGTCCCAGCTAGCAGGGGGAGTATTAATTTTTTTGTGCGTAATAAGGAGGCACTTCCGGTGGGTCCGAGCTGACAGAGGGGGGAACGTTTTTTCATGAAATACGGTGGCCCGTCTGGTGGGTCCCAGCAGTCAGGGGGGAAACATTTTTTTTGCGGAATACGGTGGCCCGTCCAGTGGGTCCCTGCTATCAGGTGGAGGAATAATTATTTTGCGCATAATAAGGAGGGACTTCCTTGCGGCTGCCATGGACCCAGCTGTCAGCCTCTCCACGTACAATACTCTTCCGATGGAAGTTAGTCGTTGGCCATATTGACCACTCCGCGCCGAGAGCACCACGGCGGTGGACGATGGTGAGGCCTAGGAAGGGGACGACGCGGAGCCAGGGAAGACGCGGCAGTGGATGCCCACGCGGAGAGGAATACGCGTCAACTTTTTTTAGGGGACGCGTCAACTTAGTAGGCCCACAAGTGTGTGTCAGAGAACTTATAACCCATTTCCAATTAATAAGAATGTATAGCCCATTTATAGTTTGTTAAAAGTACAACCCATTTTCTAGCTAGGACAACGATTAATAATTTCAACCTACCGTTAAAGATAGAATTAAATAAAATCTCCCACATTTTGATGGGATCCGAATTATTTTTATCCCGAAATTTCTAGTCAGATTAAATATAAATTTGTATTATGTAAAAATCCAACAAAACATTGCGCGCACAACAATTAAAAATTAAGATTATCGAAATCCATAAATAATATTTTAGAAACTAATTTCGTGTTTTGTGCATTTTTTAATAGTTTTTTTTGACTGTGAAGACAATAGGAAAGGTTCCTACTGCATATATATTACTAAAACCTCAGGGGGTACAATTACATGTGTGTGTTACATACATGGGTGGTGATGTCACCACAAGAAAGCACCCTAGTTTACAAAGTATCTATTGTATGGATTCAAGTATGGCAATAACAATATGCTCTTTGGAAGGTTTCACTCTATATCTAAGATTGGAGAAGTCCACCTTAAACCTCTGCTTCCAGGACGTGACCGAGGGTTTAATTTTCCTGAAGTGGTGGTTATTTCGCTCCTTCCAGAGTCTCCAGGCCGATGTCAAAAATATATCCATCCACATCTTGCTAGGCTGCACGGTCTTTTGATGTTTGATCATGTCAAGTCTGTCATGCTGGGTTGTCCAAGTGAATCCAAGATATTGCCAGCATTCCTGACTGAACGTGCAGTGAAAGAAGAGATGTTCCACCGTTTCTTCGACGTGTTGGCCACACAGGTGGCAGTCAGTGTTTGTCCCAATGTTGTAGTGTCTCCCCTTGAGCATGTTTCTGGTGTTGAGACGATCAACATGTAGGAACCACCCAAATGTCTTAAGCTTGGGAGTACATTTTGCTTTCCATAACCAGCCGAAGGCTTCATGGGCAGTTACATGTCTGAAGTAGAATTTGTAGCAGGAGGATGTTTTGAAAGTGTGGTCGCCCCATATACACTGCCAGGTGTCATGGTCTTCCGTAAGATTGGTATCGGCCACATCACATTTTTTTATAGTTACTGCCAAGTTTTTATAATTACATCCCATTTATTATTTTTAAAGCCCATTTTCCTGTTAAGCCTAATGCATCCTTCCTAGGAAAGATTTGCAGCCCACCGGGGTGGAGAATAACAAGTTGGCCTTGCGTGGGTATTCCTCAAAAAAAGTATAGCTGGGCTAGCCATTTTCATCTTGGAAAAAATTAATATCTGGGCTGGATATCTGGCCTGGGCTAGACGAGCCATAGCCCGCCCAGTTAATACCCCGCTCTCCTGTGAACAACAACGAAAATATCGCCAAGAAAAGCTCTATAGTGCTCATGCCTCAAAAACACAAATACTGCTCGAGCTGCTTGGTCCCAGTTGTCGGCCGCACCTTGTGCAATTCTCTCGTTTATATTGACTACATAGGTTGACAATGGTTTGGGACCGTGATGTCAGGAAACCAGGAGGAAGCAAAAAAAAAGTTGTACATAATAAGGAGGCACCTGTGTATGTACGGCTATGGCCCTAGTGGGTCCCTACTGTCATCCAGTCAAAATAAAGTCATCTCCTGAATCCTCATGTTCGTTGACCATGTTAAGAATGCTCGGCGCCATGGCGAGCGCAACAACTCGAAGGACGATGGAGAGGGCCTTGCGGGCCCTACGAATAGTCTGGTATAGCGCCCGCTGCTCATTCAAGAAGCAAAGGATTATCGTACACCTATGAGGACCTTCGAGAGACTAAGACGGCATGAAACGGTAAGGCCGCACTTGGGAGCTCTGGTTTATTTCACACCTGTATTAACATACAAGTGTAATTTACTCATCATCTGAAACAACGCGTAAATACAGGCGTAATGAAACCAAGGGCCCGAGGTCTGTAAGTAAAACCGGCGGGTTATGCGTGTAATTTGAGAGACCAGTGTATATTTTACTAGTCGAAATCGACCAACCAATCGCTTCGCTCGAGACCATCTACTTTTATTTACAAGCGTCAGTTATACAAGCGGTTTTGGTTGGAAAATGACGATCCAATCATGGTCTAAGATGATGAGTTGGTCGGAAGATCATATGGTTTCACGTCTAACATACCCGACTTGTCGTATAGGCTATGAATAAAACATAAGACGATGAACTTCTTAAGCACGGAAACAACAGAAGAGGATGATCTTCTTAACAAGCAAATCACTGGCATTAGATCGACATGCAAAACAATACGAAGCATTATTCTCAGGAGGCACGGTGAACAGCTCGTGATGCCGCATGCCACAACATTCTAAGCTCAACTTTGCAATCAAACACAAGGCCTGGCATTACATAGACAATATTCAGAACAAACTCTTAACCCAGGAATATCTCAGCAGAGTAACTATTTACTTCTAAACTGAACACAGGAATAGGAAAAAACGATCGACGCTGCTCACAGCAAAGGGCGTCCCACTCAAAAATATCAAATGCATGTCTTCTGGCTAACATCAATGAGCAAATTTTGACAAGGTTTTCCAATTCTAGTATATTAAACTAACATCTTCTTGCTAACATCAATGATTAAACTTTGACAAGCTTTTCCCATTCAAAATATGTAATGCCTATGATCGTGGAGTCCTGTTGTGGCTTCTTGTACTTGTTTGGGCACTTTTTGCCCAGTGCACTCCACGTGTTGTAGAATTGCCGATGCTCTCTACAGACTAGTCATGTCACCAGCGTCTACTAATAATCTGTAAAGCTTCTCGGTCATTCCTTCTATAATGTAGCGCAAACAGTGACTGCTTCTTTCTGCAAAGTGGAACGACCAACTGGACCCAGTAATGCAGCAGTTTGCCTTGGACACATTGGCTCCTTTTGTGCAGTTCAACTAAAATCAAAGTCGGAATAAAACCAAGCTTTAATTTTGATATCCCTAAAGCAACAATAGGTATAAGGGAAACAATTACTCAGAAATAACGGTTGATGACTTGTACTCACAAATGAAAAGCATCTACTGATCTACCTTATCTTAATGGGAAACAAAGCAGGAGAGTAGCAATTCTCCATCAGTGTAATTCATTCATATTGACTGAGACATTATCTTAAGGAGGCCTTGTTTCAACATGTATAAAGAACGACAAAGCAGAAAAGTACCATTCCTAAAACAATGCGACTGATTCATTTTAACAAAGACATTATCTTAACAATACCTTGGTTAAACATGTAGAAAGAACTACAAAGCAGGATAGTACCATTCCTAAAACAATGCAACTTATTCATTTTAACAGAGGCAAAAAAGGAATCAATTACTGGCCAATAAAGGAGGATGAAACATGCGGCCAGAAAAATGGTAATCCCGCCAATCCCTAACAAGTGTTGCAGTTTTGAACTAAGATTCAGTAGTTAATTAATTCTGAGAGTGGCATTGCTTAATTTTACCAGCGGCATTAGATTAACAAAAAGCATAAATAGTTCCAGGGGAGAGTGGGCGCAACAACAACATGTGCTTCCATCTACTTATAAAGGGGGTGATGCAGAGTTTTGTTGTAACAAAGAAACAAGCATCATGTATGGGTTGGAACAATTTTTTGCTCACTTAATGGTAAAGACAACAGTTCAATAGCTTCAATTCAACATTTATCCAAAACAGTACCAATACAAGTAGCAGAACCTCTCAAAGCACACTGCATCATCATGTGGATGAAAGTCGGTACTGACCTTTCTTGACCAAGATTTGAAACAGCTCGCGAGGAAGACTAGAAACATATCCCAACACATATATGAAATCTCGATCTCCTTTTGTGCAGTTCCACCAAAATTAAGCAAAGTCGCCGGTGTGACATTCAAGTTGAACTGCACAAAACACTCTTAAAACAAAGTGTTTCGTGTAGCGAAGCAAAATGTCGCAATAGCAACAAGTTGAATAGATATCCCTGTTTAAACAGAGGCAAAAAAGGAATCAATTAGTAGCTAATGAAGGAGGATGAAACATGCGGCTACAAAAATGGTAATCCCGCCAATCCCTAACAAGTGTTGCAGTTTTGAAATAAGATTTAGTAGTTAATTCTGAGAGTGGCGTTGCTTAATTTTACCAGCGACATTAGATTAACGAAAAGCATAAACAGTTCCAGGGGAGAGTGGGCGCAACAACAATATGTGCTTCCATCTACATATAAAGGGGGTGATGCTGAATTTGTTGTAACAAAGCAACAAGCATCATGTATGGGTTCATCCCATTTTTGTTCACTACTTAATGGGAAAAGACAGCAATACAATAGCTTCAATTCAACATTTATTTAAAACAGTACAAAAACAAGTAGCACAACATCTCAAAGCATGCTGCACATCATGTGGATGAGACCAAGATTTGAAACAACTCGCCACCAAGACTGGAAACAAATCTCGATCTCCTTTTGTGCAGTTCCACCAAAATTAAGCAAAGTCACTGGTGTGACATTCAAGTTGAACTGCACAAAACACTCATAAAACATAAGTGTTTCGCATAGCGAAGCAAAATGTCGCAATAGCAACAAGTTGAATAGATACCCCTATTTTAGCAGAGGCAAAAAAGGAAACAATTACTTGCAGATAAAGGAGGATGAAACAACCGGCAACAAAAAGAAGCATCTAACTTATCTTGATGGAAAACAAAGTAGGATAGTAGCATTTCTAAAACAGTTGCATTGATTCATATTAACAGAGACATTCTCTTAGAACAACATTCGTTAAAAATGTAATTTACTTTTAACAGTGGCATTGCTTCAATTTTCTGGCGGCATTTTTAGATTAACAACAGGAAAATAGTTGTATGGGACATGAGACATGGGACATGCCAGCACCATGTGCGCCACATGTATAAATGGTGATGCAGAATATGTAGAGAAGCAGCATATATGCGTTGGTACCATATTTGTTCTCTTCAACCTTTTTCCTATGTGAGGGAAGCAAATCTAGTCCTGCACAAACTACCCGACACCCCAGTTTTAGGTAACCCCCTTTTTCCCTTTTCGACCAACAAAGCGGCTGGATAGCCAGTCTATACTACTTTCCCTTCCTCCTTTCCTCATTGAACCACGTCCTAGATTCATGCTCCAGCCCACCGAACCCTTCTTTCCTCTTTGAACCAAGACCTAGATTCGACTACAGATCGAAAAAGATCCACATGCAGCTAGAGCAACGACGGTTTCAAAGAAACTTATACCTTAGGGTCGTCAGGATGTGGCAAGGCGTGCGGCGGGAGGCCGGATCTGCCCACACTACGTACGGTAGCGAGAATGAAGGGGTCGGTGGCCCTTCCGCACAGGCGCTGGGTGAAATATAGCAGCACAGTCGACAGTGGATTGCCTCCCTTGCCGAAGGCGATAGAGTGAACGCTGCACCTCCTCCCCTTCCCGGTGCAACGGGATCCGAAAGCCTCCTTCACCAGCTGTGAGGGGGGAGAGAGAGACAAGAGGCCAATGTAGTCTTGTTTAGATTTGGTGAAGAGAGGGTGAGAGACTGTGAATATAGCAGACCCTAGCAAATGAACGCTGAGCCTCCAGCGTGTATATTATATATGTAGTGCGGCGAGAGTGTGGAGAGTGCAAACCCTAGCGAACAAGCACTGAGGCTCCAGCTTATATATATACTACTATAGTACGGACTGAGCTCCGGTGCCTTAACTGTACCTGCTTTTGGCTGTATGACAGGTGAGCCAGCCACATTTTGGGCCCACCTGTCATAAACCCAAAGGCAGGTGCACTAAGTCAATGAAGCTGCGTCCATATAATACATGTGTATATGACTAATATACAGTGGAGTGATTTTCTTATTCTCTCCATAACAATCATTTTAAATTATGTAAGTATGAAACGAAACTCTTTATTTAATGTACAATGAAGAAAACTACTACTACTTCCGATGAACTAACAATCCACGCGTCCTGGTCGCACTCCCTGTCCTTCATGTGCGGTACACTACCCTCCCTTAAGTGAACAACCACACATGCGCCAAATTATCGGAAACGTGTGAGAGTGTGTACAAATAAAGAATTTTAATTTCAGTTATCGGAAAGGTTTGAGAGTATTACAAAGTTTGACTTTAGTCAAATCTAATATGCGGAGTAAAAATGGAGGGCTACTACGTCCATCCGGATTTTTAGTCCACACCATTTTTTAAAATCAAGGTTAATAGCTGGACAAATAAAATTACAGGGGAGCTGGAGACAAAGTTCTGAGAAGGCTTAGAAATCAATAAAAAACTTATGCTCTTAGTACCAACGTCGATCCTTCTTCGAGGAAACATTTGGTTCATAGCCAATTGTGTGATAAAATTGCACCAACGTGAAAGGCGACTGCGTCTCCAACGCAACCAAGGTGAACTGACAAAGGATATCATCTTTGTGCGTAACAAGCAAAGAGCACTGATGGAAGACAACTTGTTTTTCATTGAAAATCGATCAGCTTCACCAGCCTACGCAACCATGAGGCGCAACCATGAGCATCGATAGGTCATCATGGTGATGCATCATCCATTTGGCATCAAGTTTGGGTGAGGCACCTATGAAGTTCGACAAATCCTCACTGTGGTCTATTTCTTCTCAGTAATCAAGCTCGAGGAAGGAAGAACCACGTGGCAGAGGACAGTGAGGCGGAACAACAATGGCCATCCAATTTTGTACAGTTCCACTAAAATTGAGGAAGACATGCCCGGGTATGGAGATACGCATCGCTGTTTCCAAAAATATGAAAAAGGGATATAGTGTTGTAACTTTGTTTTACAAGATTAGCAACGACATCTCAATTGTCAATAAGAATTAATGAAAAGTACACCAACAAACAGAAGCATCATGATTATCTTGATGGGAACTAAACCAGGATACCTGAGAAAAAAAGCATTTCTTCATTTAACCAGTGATAGTATTAGATTAGCAGCAGAAATAGGAGCATATGGACAATGACCGCACAACCACCATGTACTTTTGTCGAAACAACATGTATACCTCCACCGAGTCATAAATCAGGACAACTTTTCGAGTGGCATTTCCTCTATAATAGTAGGTGATGTTGGACTAGCCGACGAACCCTAGCTACTATACATGGGGAGCTGGGGAGTAGTCGCATAGAAGAAAACCCGCACGCAGCGACCTGGGGAACTAGTACAATACAAGAAGTTATACCTCAGGTGGGCGAGACGTCATTTAGGCAGGCAGGGGGGATCTGCCCACACAACGACAGCGAACAAGGGCGCGGAGGACCTTCGTCTGTGCCAGCGCCGGCTCCGAGAGGACGATGTGCATCGGCTTCCTCCATCGCCGATAGCGACAACGTCAACGCTGCACCTCCTCACCTCCCGCAGCGGACCAGATTCGTCCGGATCTGTGACCACCGGTGAGGAGAGAGATAGAGTGGACACTATCATCTTGTTTTGATATAGAGAGGGTAAGAGAGCGAGACGCGAGAAACTCTATCAAACAAGAGGCTATAATGGAGTAAAAAAATCTCTCCATAGTAGTGGTTTTAAATAGAATACGCGAGTTCCCGGAAAAAAGAAACGAAAATTGGCGGACAATTTTTAAACGTACCAAGAAAGAAAACTCGATCAAAAATACGCCCCCGCTTCTAGGTTGCGAGAGTCGTCGCGCGCACACACATAGACATAGACATGCATATCCGTGTTTATGTAAAATTCCATTTCCATCTCCATCTCCAATCATATTTGTCCAACTGGCACATTATTTACGTTGTTATTTATATACGCAGAAATATTAACATACATCATCTCTTGATTCGGGCGTCTGGACCACTGCCAAGGCCGGTCCAGACCAACCTGAACCCTCTTCATCACCAGCGCGTGCTTCCCGCCCGAAACGGTCAGTGCCGCATTCATGCCCATCCAGAAGCGGACGCGACCTCTCACTGGCGCCGGCATTGAAGCAGGGCGCCGGTCGAGAGAGTGTCGCCCGCGCCGCTTCCTGGTGCATGCGACTACTCCACGTTCAATGGTCGCAATAGCTGGCCACAACATGCATGTAAAAGTTGTTGGGAGTCAGTGCTACAACTAGCTGTCCTCCCCACCTCGTCAATCGCTTCTAGTAGTGCTACTCCATGGCGCGATCCATCGACAAGCAGGCGGGAAAGCTATCATATACTCAGTTTGTGGTGAGTGGCAGGCCGAGCGACCGTGTGGGGTCGAGCCATGGATGAGGGTGAGACACAAACACGATAGGCGTGATTTAAACGTTGGTTTTGCTTGATGGCGCGATCCAACTAAACGAAACGTGGGTTTCTCTCCATTTCCATTTTTCTCTGGAAAAACGGAAACTTTCCACTCCATTTTCATTCCTATTCCAAGGTTGCCCCGTTACAACATTCCATCAAATACAAAGGAAAACTAACACGCATGCTGATGCATCTCAATGATTCACAGATCATAGCCAATATTTACTTCACAACTAAAGACAAAAGTTGTGAGAGCGTGTACGAAAGAAAAACTACTGATGGGGTCACTACGCCTTAAACCCTAAACCCTAAACAAGATTTAATTTCCTGGCCAGGTAGAACCTGTTGAAGGAAAGACGGCTGGCACCCTCGGATCATATGATGCTTTTGTGCAGTTCCACTATAATCGACCTAAGCATCCCTGATGGCAAAGATATTGAAGCAGTGTGATTAGAATAATAGTACTGGCACTAGTTCATGAGACATAAACTCATCACAAGTAGAAGCCAGTAGAAGTAGAGAAAGATCGACATGGACATGGAGCTACGGCAGTGGATCAAGCCGGCTCCAAAAGGAAGATGGACTACCTGGGACGTCGGGCTATAGGTAGAAGGGCGGTTGGGACACGGCATCGGCCCATACCGCGGTGACCCCCGATTGCGACGCACCGACTGTGGGTTTTCTTCCTCGCCGATGTCGACCGCGTCTATGCAGAACATTGTTCCCTTCCCCAAGCTGTGGGATCAGGCCGGATATGTGACCAGCGGTTTGCTGACCTGTTCATCAAGAGTGAAATGATGGTTGCTTCTTCCGACTAACTTACTATGTGATTTGACTGCTCCTTAGTGGCCCCTACACGTACTCCCCCTACGTGTATGCAACAGTCACACATACACATGGACGCAAAACGCACGCGACGCCCTAATGCATGCATGTCCGAGCACATGACGGAACACACACGGTCACGCTCAAGTGCTCAACCTACACGTGCATGCACACACATACTCAGTCAGGGTGAGCTAGTGACCGTATAAACACCAGAAAATGTATATATTGAGGGCAGTGAGCATATTATGAAGTGCACTGACCGTATTTTTACAAATATATAGTGAGAGACAGTGTATTTTTCTCATTTGAAATGAAGCCATATTAACCAGAGAGGAGGCAGTATGGACTAGCATTACTTTGATGTGTCCCGTCAACTTGCCGAACGAGGATAAGGTTGCAGGACGGGAGAAGCTTGTGTGCGGTGGCTTGCAGGACAAGGAGAAACTTTTGACTAATTCAAGCTCTCCCTCGCTTAGGCGGTGGACGTGCAATAGTTAATTCGGTGTCAGATTGCCAGAAGCATACACTATACTAGTACTATTATTGTTCGACTTCCCGAATAGGCGAACAGCCAAGCGCAAAGTTTACTGGTAGTAGTAATACTACTACTATAGTCTATAGAGGTATGTACTATACTAGTACTAGGAACCGGATGGAGGAGCATCTCCACTTATATCTTTAAAATGTGATAAAGCAATTTCAACACATTTGGTTCTCTTCGAGGGTTCTCGCATGTGATAATGGAAGTTGATTGCATGGAACACTCGCCATAATTCTCGCTTAATTCTGGCTCATATCCTGTTACAAATAGGGGCGCTCGGAAATATTTCCTCTTTTTTTGTTATTTAGCATGTAAACAGGTCAGCAAACCTTGCAGCGCATCTTTTTGCGAACCGTGCTTGCTGCACTTTGAATGTGGCCGAGAGCTGGCTTGATGAAACACCTCGCTTCCTACTTCTTTTCTTGCGGGGTACCTCACTTCCTAGGGAGCAGTGTCTTGGCTGATCGTCCTAAGAATGCTTATATATGAATAAAGCCCTCTCATTTGCCCGCAAAAAGATTAAGACATATTAACCGGAAAGGAGGGAGTATGGACTAGCACTACATTTCGGTGTGTCCCATCAACTCGCAGAATGAGGAGAACCTTGCAGGACAAGGTGAAGCTCGCTTATGCCTTTTGACTAATGCAACCTACCCTCGATGGACATGCATCAGTCCATTCGGTCTCAGATCGTTAGGGGCATACACTGTAGTACCCAACATGCAGAGTACCATCATTGTTCGACTTCATGAAGAGGCGAAGAGCCAAGCGCAAGGTTCAGTAGTACGAGTAGTACTACTACTAGAACCTCATGGTGGAGCATCTGTACTCTTATTTTTTTAAGCTCTGATAAAGTACACTTTTATTCCGGAGAAGGGTGGAAAACGGCAGCCCAACATGTAATGATGTTATCGATCAACTAACCATGCTCGAATATATCTTGGCCTCCGTGCGAGCCCGTCTGTGTGTTCTCGCTCCTCGTCTCTCTCAAGGAACGACAGGTTGGCCATTTTGCCGTCAATTGAGATTGGTTTGCTCACACTCCTGTCCCACATGTCAGTGATATGCCAAGACGAGGTGCGTTGACCGACTGACCATACGCGTACTTGGTTTTGCACCTTCATATACTCCTCCTCCCTCCGTCATAGTTTACAGGGCGCGCTTCATTATGATGCATTTCTCTCAATGCATTTCCACCACCAGAGAGACTTTAGACGCGTTTGGTTTAATGCTCAATTAATTAGGGCGTGGTAACCGCAATCAAGTCCGCAATTTTCTCTCGATGTACTACTACGGAGTGGAGTAAGTGCATGCATGTGTTTACCCGGGGTGGAAGCACTGCATGCATGTGTGTACGCATTATTTCCTCTAGTAATAGAGGCCGTGCTATAACTACCAATGCTATTTTTCAGGCCGATCGCTAGTCGACTTGGTCCCACAGATTTTTTTCTTTTTTCTGAAGCGCGCTTTATAAAATAGTGACGAATGGAGTAGTATGAGCGGATTCAAAGAAGAGCGTATTGATGGTTGCTTCTTCCGAGCAACTTACAGTGGTAAAGGTGGGGCTTATGATTTGACTGCTCATTACTCACTATTAATACGGCGCAACGACCGGGCGGAGTCTCCCATGCGGTTGTGCACTACCCGCTCGGTTCTTAAATACACTCCGGAGTATTTGTCTTTCTAGAGATTTCAATGAGTGACTACTCAAATATTTTTCTTTTTAGAGATTCAAATGGAATACTACATACGGATGTATATAGTCATATTTTAGAGATTCACTAATTTTGCTCCATATGTAGTCACTTGTTGAAATCTCTAGAAAGACAAATATAGTATTTAGGAACCGAGGGACTACACATACGAAGCAAAATGAGTGAATCTACACTCTAAAATATGCCCATTTGAAATTTGTAAAAAGACAAATATTTAGGACAAAGGAGTATAATTTTGTGCATGGCACATGGACCCGGATGCTGAAGAGGCTTCTGGCAATACTACCAAGCTTCCCACATTTGTTTACATAATTGACATACTATACAAATAATTTTCCAGTGACATGAAATTGTACAATGGTGTGAGCATTCAACTTTTGTTTCGTGTGTCTTTCCATCGATGCTCTTTCGCAAACAATAAAAAACTAACTTCCTTGCTAATGCATCTCAATTATTAGCAGATCAGAGCTAATATTTACATCACAACTGAAGACAAAGTTGTGAGAAGGTGTTAAATTAAAATTGATCCATGCTTTAATTGGTAGCAACGTCCACCCAGCTCTGTCTAAATCAACAAGGCATGTTGGGAAAAAAAGTAGCTGTCTGGAGCATGCAACATTCTGATCATTTTGTGGAGTTCCACTAAAATAGAGCTGAGCGTCCCTGTTCCAAAGATATTAAGTGTGATTACGATAATACAGGACTGCTGATGAAACAATAAACACACAAATAGAAGCCAGTCACCTTTGCAGTCTCTCTTAAGACTAACTAGTTGGAGAAGATTAGGCTCGGAGTTGGATGAGGAGGATAGAGCAAAACCAATCTCCCGTTGTGCAGTCGCACTGAAATGTAGAGACGTTGCCCGTGTGACATTTTAGTACAACTGCACAAAACACTCTTAAGAAAAAAGTTATTTGTGCAGTTCACCAAAAGGTTGCAATAGCAATGAGGTGAATGGATAGCCTGTTTGCAAAAAAGAGGTATAAAGGAAATAATTACTGGCCAATAACAGTTGATGACACATGCGACGACAAAAACGAAGCATATTCCTTGTCCTAAGGGAAGATAACAACACGGTTGTGTTTGTTTAAAACGGTGTGAGGACGAGATTCCAATATGGTATGTACGCCAGACGAGCTACGTTTTGGGCAAAGAACTATGGAAGATCCACATGCAGCGACGTGGGAAGACGGGCAGTGGAGCAAGGACGTAGGGGATACCTGAAGGTCGTCGGGGTGTAACTAGGGGCGGCGGGCGGAATCTGCCCATACTGCGGCAGCAAGAAGGTGGCGTAGGCCTTACCGTGCCGGAGCTTAGTCAGAGAAAATGACGTGTACTGCAGATCGGGACGTGCTGCCTCGGCGTCATCGAATGGAGAAATGATGCACTTCCTCCCTTTCCCCCGGCGTACGGGATGCGGCCGGATCACTGACCAACGGTGAGAGAGAGAGAGAGAGGCCACCGCAGCCTTGTGTGAGGTACTCTGAAGAGATACAAACCAGGCTGGCTAGCGACATTGTATATAGTGGAGCAGACTACCGTTTTCTCCATAGAAATTGCCTTATATTCTATGTACGTGCCATTGAGCGCTATAACTTTATTTAAAAATAATGCGCCAATGCATCAAGTCGAACTATGTTTCGTGCACGCATGGTACCACGACCTCCCTAGGTAAACAACCGCTACATGTGTTCATATTAGCACGTGGGCTGTCATTTCGTAAAAAAATGAGCTCCATTGTGTACCCGCGTGGGCGTGGCTGGGCATGAAGCGTGAGTACATGCACGGTGAACCTATTCTCTTCTTGTATACATACACCACCTACGTTGGGTTGTGTGAGAGAGATACAAACCTAGAGAGATATAGTGTTGGGTTCGTGAGAGTTTGGGGGGGTCAATCAAAAAATGTAACATATCCAATGTGTGTGAAATAGAGTCCTGCATATATCATATATATAGAGGGGGCGATCCACGAGAAGAGAGTGGAGGTATCATCGGCTTGAGGTGTCCATAGAATCGAAGAGAGGGATGGTGTGTGTGTGTGCGCGCGCGCGAACAATAAAGAGTGCCATCAAATTTGTGTGTGCCCACGTCAAATATATAGAATGGTTGGCCTACTGGAAGGCGAGAGGGGACATGTGATGTTTGTCTCTGTGGCATGGATACCTACCTACAGCGCTCGACTAACGGTGTGTGGTGGGGGGAAGGGATGCCTAATTAACTATAGAGGTACAATGGCTGGTATATGTGTGGAGGAGGAGAGAGGCCTACCTCATGTATTAAGGAGATCGATCTACCTCATGTATTAAGGGAGATCGATCGGCATCCATCCATATGTGTAGGAGAGGAATAAGGTTGGGAGAGAGACAGAGCTAGAGTGTTGGAGGGGATGGTAGTGGAGTTGCTTCTAACAAATGGTGGATAGGCTTGCTAGACAAACAGAGGGCACGCCCGCAATATCAATAAGAGAGGAGATGGCTGCTTGTCTGTGCACGTGCGTGTGAGAGACGGGTCAGGAGGCATGCACGAATGATGAGGGAGGACGATATGGCTGTGGTAAGCAGACGTAACTACATAGGAAGATCAATCGCCCTTTGTTAGAGAAAGGAGAGACATAACTTGTGAGGTACGTCGATCGATCGGGGGGGGGGGAATAGTTAAAGTCGATCGAGGTATATGTTGGGAGATCGATCGGTATACATGCATGTGTGTGTTAGAAGCAAATGAGGCACGGGGAGAAGGATAGAGAGAGAGAGAGGGATGCATCTAGGAGGTGGTACGAGAGGCATACTATATCGAGGGGGAAGGAGTGTGCGAGTACGAGATCGATGAAAAGAGTGGTGGGAGTGAGGCATTGACGGTGATAAGAGAAGATGGGAAGCTTGTGTTTGTGCTAGGAACACCTGGCTAGAGAGGCATATCGATCGATGTGTGCCATAAAGAAGGAGCTGGGGGGCCTACACACACCATGGGTGAACGACCTAAAGTGAAAAGACGAATTTGCATGATGGAGCTAGAGAATGCCGAGGGAGGGTGAGAGGGATGCGGGCGTGTGCATGCACGAGAGAAAGTTAGCACTAGCTACAAAGATAAGGGGATTGTGTGGGTGTAAAAGACGAATAGAGATCGTACTTCACTATAAAAAGCGAATTTGGATATTTGCAGAATTTATCATAGTGTTTTAAACCGATGCATGTGTGAATATATATAACGGTGATACACATGGTGTGGTTATGAACATGTTATACTACATATAATATATTTTATCTCTACTTCTTATAAAAAACGGAGTTGTTGATGATGGTGTGCCTGCCATCCTGCAATATAGGCCGTCTGATTTATATCTGGCGGATAGGAAGGAAACTATGGCAATTTTGAAAAAAGATACCCACACCCCTCTCCATATTTGCAAATTAGGCCCCTTGATAATGTTGATCTTCTGTGGAACGCATGGTCATCTTGCTAGTACTACGTATAATATATAGAACATTGATTATAATTTGGGCTAATGTGTGGCTTTTGCAGCTCTGGTCTAAATACTTGTCATAATGTAGGGGGCGGGGCACTATACTTTGTGTGATAAACACAGTGTACATACGGAACATGGTTTAGATTATGAATATATAGTTAGTACATCAAATGTACTATTATTTCAAATCAACATCAAGTGTATTCAAAAAATAGAATTTGAGTTCATGTAGTACACATAGTTCATATCTATCTCTATAGTAATCATGTGGTGTGTTATTAAGGTAATACATGAATGATGGTTGAAGTTGGCAACAATCATGATTGTAGATTCTTATTGAAATAGAGAAACGACTTCAAATTTAGTTCGAATTGCAGCGGTAGTATAGACATTTGGAATGCACTAAAATGTTGGTATGAGTAGGTTACATGCATTGTACAGCAAGCGAAAAAATTTAATTGGACATAACATGGATTCATACTCCCTCCTTCCATCTATATAGGGCGTAATAAGTTTTTATAGACCGCCTTTGACTATTGACAAGATTAATAGTACATGACATGCACAATGTGAAAATTATATCGTTGAAAGAACCTTTCACAGACGAATTTAACGGTGTGCTTTGTGTAAGTTGCATGTCATATATTATTGCTCTAATATTTGGTCAGAGTTAGCATCGAATAACGCATTAGGCCCTATATTGATGGAAGGAGGGAGTAGCTTTGAATAGCATTTGTATAGTAAAATGGGGCAAGACTCTCTCTTTGTGTGGTGTGAATAGTTTAATTTTTTTCGTTTTCTTTTTGGTTGAGGCAAGTGCGAATTGATTTGGTACGTACAAGTACAATATTACTACATGTTAGGCTTGTCCCTAAAATTCAACCCGCGCCTTGTTATATCCCGAAAATTAAGATATCGTGCTCCCAAAACTGGCGCCTTCACAACCCGCGCCTTACTATCCCGAAATTACAGCGCGCGCGAAAACTCCCTCCAGCTGCCAAATCCTGACATGCGAAATCCCCCTTCTAACCCTGAGCCGAAAGGGCCACTAGTTCAAATCGGTGGGGGGGGAGTACTTTTGTAACACACCCTACATTTTGGACAAGCGCGTCCCTAAGTCATGGTTCACCCCCTCCCATCGCCCCCTTTTTGCCATTCGAAATCCCAGGCCGCGATAACCTCTCCGCTCCAGCCGCAAAACCCCACCCTCCTTCGTCCGCCACCTCACCGCTGCCCAGCCGGAGGTTCTTCCCTGAGAACGTCGTCCACCACAACAACTCGACGTACCTCGTCCACCTCCCCGGATGAGGATCCGTCGTCCATCTCGTCGTCCCGCCGCTTCCGCCGCCCCGTCCTCCACCTCCAAGGAGCTGCTCCGATGATTGTCTCATCTATCACAGTTGCTCCATTGTCAGGACCCCGATCCCAAGTCACACCGATCTAGCATGTAACACAGCATATCTCTTTGCGGCCTCACGCACGATATTCCCACGGGTGCCACCTTACCTGGCCCGGGACCGTTTGCGCCTTTTGGCTCACGTATATGATAGTGCTGCTAGCATCCATATGACAAACAACCCGGGCTGGCATGGCTAGTCATGAACCCAAAGTGGCACTAACTTACAGGGACAGGCATACATGACCCAACAACGAACGTGTCAGTCATCAACGAGTGAATCCAGGCTGTAGCACTGGGCTAGCAGGACTCCGGTGAACCGGGCTGTAGCGGGCTAACAGGACTCCGGAATTCATCGCGTGACATTTCCCCGAGGGGACAGACACAGGAACGAAGAAGGACACATGCCGGCCAGCCTAAGTGTTCCGGAGCAGTAGCGAGCTACCATGGCTCAGTGGAAACACTAGGAGACATTTCCCGGTAAGAGAGGCTACTAAGGATAAACAACTATACACACAATATGCTCGATATGTGCAAATACAACATGGCATCACAACATGACTCTACAACTCAAGCATTTTATTCAATAGGCTCCGAGGAGCGAGATATTACAATCATGGGTCTCATGACCCAACATTCAGAGCAAACAAGTCAAGCACAAGCGGAAGCTTAACATGTCTGAGTACAGACATCTACAAATGAAAAAGGCTGAGAAGCCTGACTATCTATCAGATCCTGCCGAGGGCACAAGATCGTAGCTGAGGTAACAAGCTAAACGTCGAAGTCCACGCGGTACTACTAGCGAGACTGAAGTCTCTCTGCAAAAACATAAATTAAGCAACGTGAGTACAAATGTACCCAGCAAGACTTACATCAGATCTAACTACATATGCATCATTATCAACAAAGGGGTGGTGGGGTTTAACTGCAGCAAGCCAGCTTTGACTCGGTGGCTATCCTGAACTACGACTGCAAGTAACTCTTTTGAGGTGGCGCACACGAGTCCACATATTCACCATATCAATACACCACTATGGATCCGCTCCCGTCTCCCTACGAGAACGCCATCCATAGCACTCACGCTTATCTTGCGTATTTTAGAGTATCCACTTTCACTTGTCTATGAACTGTACAGGCAACCCAGAAGTCCTTTACCGCGGACACGGCTATTCGAATAGATCATATTAACCCTGCAGGGGTGTACTTCTTCACACACGCTCTCACCACTTACCGCCGTTTACACGACATGTACTCGGCAACCTTCAAGCGGAAGCCCAGCGAGGGTGTCGGCCACGACCTGACTAACCACACAAGTCTCTCGTCCAGGTTTATCGCCTATTCGGGTTCCATCCGCAAGGAGATCCGGCCGGGGTGTCGCTCACGGCCCCAAACGATGTGTGCAGGGTTCCCAAGCCCACCATCCGGGTGCCACTTGGTACACCGGGCCACTGTGCCTAGTCTGTCCCAAGCCCACCTGTACCGGGTGCCACTTGGTAGACTACTAACACTACCTACAAACACCAGAAACTAGTTGCAACTCCTGGACAGAGATCAGTTGATTAATAAGTCGAGAGGGGTCGAGTTACCGGAACCCAATGTGTGGTAGTAACTGTTCATGGATCACAAACACAGAACTCAGTTCCTGAGGACGGCTGCAATGAGACAACCCACCATGTACTCCTACATGGCCTCTCACCGCTACCTTTACCAAATCGTGTTCACACACTTAGCTCTCAACAGTAGGACATGTTCACACACCTCTGATTCATCCCCGATGAATCAGACCTGACTCAACTCTAAGCAGTAGCAGGCATGACAAACAAGCATGAATGAGTAGGCACATCAGGGCTCAAACAACTCCTACTCATGCTAGTGGGTTTCATCTATTTACTGTGGCAATGATAGGTCATGCAAAGGATAAAGGGGTTCAGCTACCGCAGCAAGTAACAGATGAATCGTTGTTGTCCTAATGCAGTAAAAGAGAGCAGGAGCGAGAGAGTGGGATTGTATCGGAATGAACAAGGGGGTTTTGCTTGCCTGGCACTTCTGAAGATAATATAGCTCTTCATCAGTGTCATCGATCACATCGTCGAAACAAGTCTATCGAGAGGGGACAGATACCGGCAACAGAGAAGAAATACAATCAATGCAATGCACAATATGATGCATGAATGTGACATGACAATATGATGTGGTTTGTGCTAATGCAACTAAAACCAGATTAAATGAAGTTGGTTTGAATCCAAGATTCAAATTCAAACTCCATATGTGGATATTTAAATGCCATTTAAATGGTTTGTGCTAAACAGCAGCTATAAGTTGTTCTAACATGCATGAAAATGGTACAGATGGATAGATTGGAATTTTTTGATCATTTTTCATATATAATTTATCTCATTTGGAGTTACGGTTGAATTTATATGAATTTTAGAAGTTTTGGATATTTTCTGAAATTTCCCGAATAAGATTAAATCCAAAAAATACATATTGCGTCAGCATGACATCACTCTGATGTCAGCAGGTCAACAGAGGTCAGCCTGGTCAAATATGACCAGTGGGTCCCATTGGTCAGTGGCACAGTGCTGCCCCGGGTCACTGGCAGGTGGGGTCGGTCAATGGCCACGTCAGCAAGGTCAGTGCTGACGCGTGGGCCACTGTGATTAGTTAAAACTAAACAAAAATTAAACTATGGTTAATTAAGGGCGTGGGGCCCATATGTAAGTGGGTCAGGGTTTCAATTAGTAGGGTCATTAGTGACTAATGGTGGCGCCACGTCAGCGGCCACCGGGGTTACTCGCCGGCGACCACATTCCGCGGCGGTGGCTCGACAGAGAGGCTCGGGTTTCACATACAGGGGGCTGTTCGGGGCGCGGTCGGTCCCGTTGGAAAGCTGGCAGTGCAGCGCATCTAGGGGTGGTGGTGGTTGGTGCTGGAGTCGCCGGAAGGTGGCCGGCGACGAGGTTCGGTGGCGGCAGCGGCTCGGGTTAGTTTGGGCTCGGTGTTAGGGTGCTCGGGAGGAGCAGCTGGTGGGAGCCATGTGCTCCTGGGAAGGCACCGAACGCGTTGACGCGCTCAGGCGCGAGCTATGGTGGCTAAAACGACGGCGGCATCATAGCCGGCGGCGATGAGCTCTCGGCTCCGGCGGAATCGAGCTAGCGGAGAGAAACGGAGGGGAGGCAAGCATAGGGGAAGGTGCAGGAGCTCACAAGGGGTCGGAAGCGAAGCTCGGTGGGCTCGGGGAAGCTTCTGCGACGGCGAATTGACGGCGGCGATCTCCGGGCACCGGATATGAAGACGACGATGCTCCGGTCGACTGGGGCCTCCTCTGGTCGTGTACGTCAGGTGTGTAGCTCCACGGGGTCAGGTCAGAGCTCATGGATGCCGAGAGGGAGCGAGGGGGTGGCTGTGGCCGTGGTGTAGCTCGTCGGCGGCGGCGGGTGTGTTCGGTGGTGCCGAGCGAAGAGAGTAGAGGAGGGGAAAAGGTCCAGGGGGAGAGGGGAGAGGCACCAGAGAGTTGGGGAAGTGAGGGCGAAGGTGCTGGGCGTCTCCGTGGCGCCGATTAGGACGAAGGGGCGGCCTCCAGCGCGAAGCAGGAGGTGGAGAGCTGCGCGGGTGCGCGCGTGTTCGCTCCTGCCTACTGGCAGGAGGAAGACGACGAGCGAGGAGGTAAGTGGGCTGGGCTGGCCACGTGGGTTGCCAGGTGGGCCAGGTGGGTTCCTTTCTCGTTTTCAGTTTTTCTTTCTGTTTTCTATTTTGTTTCTCTGTTTTGATTTAGTAATAATGCTAAACCATTTTGTAAACTCCTGAAATAATTTGTGGACTCTCTCTGGATTATTCCAGTGACCCACATTTAGTTTCAGAATTATTTGAGCAATTAAATTATTTATAGTATTTAAATGCCCAAACTCAAATACAATATGATTTAATTCAAAAATCCAAATATGATCTAAGAATATATTCATCATTTTTGGCAGAGGTTTCCACCTTAACCAGAAATCATGAACTTTTCTTAGGGACATTTTGGGTTTATTGAAAAAGATTTTAATCCATCCTAGTTGAGTTGATTTAATGCTAGGGTTTGGACATCCCCATTTCAATCTTAAATAAAATTTAGACATGATGCAACAACCAAGCTAGTCCAAGTGCATAGCCAGGCTAGGGATGTGACAGCTCACCCCTACTAAACAAGAATCTCGTCCCGACATTCAAGCGTAGGGTAAGATGAAGGGGGATCGCAAACTAACATAATCTTCACGATCCAGGTGGCACTTCAAAGAACGTTGATTCGATCACCATCATTGTCTTGAAGTCTTGCTCTGAAAAATCCTGCCAACATGACATGGAGAGAAGAAGGAGACTCTAGAAGGGTCGATCTTCTCGAAGATCGAACAACTCAGGATTAACTCACGGAATGAGACATAGCAACCTCTCTCGAGCTGAGACACGAAACATTCATCCAAATGAATGGAGTGGAACAAATGTCGAAGGTTCACTAGGTAGACAACAATTCCACACTTAAGAGGGTGGTGAACAGTTGTCAACGTAGCGAGGAGTTGAGTTGCCATGATACCACAACGAGACACCTTAGGGATGGTGACTCGTAGAAAAATCGCCTTAGGTGGCAAAAAGAATTACCTTTGATTCAGAGATCATTGAAACTCTTTATACTAGCCTAAGGCAATTCTCAAGCGATCGTGTGGAGAGGTTCGGTAGAATGGCATACCCGGATTAGAATGGATGATGTGGATTACCTTGTTGACAACAACACAAGGGATGATTTAGTAACTGGGGAGAAGCTCAACATTAGAGAGTGAGTCCACTATTTGAAAAGTTATAGCATAACCAAGGAAACCGAGAGCAATCCCAGTTAGTGCCGATGATAACACCTAGCACTTGAGCATGCTCTCAGGAACTTGAGCATTTCCATATTCATCAAGGTTTTACCAATTTCTGAAGCGAGGATCCTGGCTGCACATCATACTACCATGATGAATACCGGTGGAAGATGCAGATGCAAAGGAAGATAACACCTTCTCAGATTTCACCTTAGTAATGCCAAGGTCGCAAGATGTGGATAATCGACCGAGAGACATTTAGCACTCCGCTTCTAATGTTCTCCTTGATGTGCTAGTGTATCCCATTCATAGATATGGTTTGATATCTAGAACATCAAGTAAAAGGTCGGACTTCAGGAACACAAAAATCCATAAGCAACAACTAGGGAGTAAATCCTACGAAATCCTTATGGGGAGGTGGCCAACTTCTTCAATCAGGATACTACAATAATAGGTCTTCCGGCTGGGTGTGTTGGCCACGACATCCACTTTACCAGTTACAGAGGGACCAATATTATAGTTCTTGGAAAAATGCTCCAACCATCATATCTGCCAGAGATTCAGATCTGGTTGGTGTCAGAACAATCCAGACTCATCGAGTCTAGAAAGAAAAATGAAAGTTTGCAACACAAACCGACCAGATGACGTTGCGAGATTCTTGGGAAATGAACTAGGATAGCAAGCTCCAAAACATGAGATGGTTCTGCTACAAACCTTTGAACACGATGTCCAAGACAAGCATGACCACATAGTAGTCTTGTAATAAAACACTACCGAGTTCAGGTTGGGGAACCATCATCAAGAATAACGAAGTCCTATCATAAGTCATGATTCTTAAGAAGGAACTTCTTCTCCTTGAACAAATCAATCAGTGGCTTGGTGTGCTAGGAACACATATAGAGTGAAGGTTGCAAGTCTCCAAACCACAGAATACTTCGCACATATGCATGATCGATTTGGGATGATTCCAAAGGAAGCAACATTGTCTTTCTCGAATCCACGGCGGCAACTTGCATCAAATGCACATGAACTAGAGGAAGTCACTTCTTACATCCGAACATATGCTTCATGAGCGGAACACGAAGGCATTGCTTACAAAGTTTCCAACACTAGGTTGATGTTCAACATGAATCATGGAGGAGACAAAATGCTGCTGATGGGCTCAACAACAAGTCATCTGGATGACCATATAAATGGGATTCCATAATTATGTGAGCAAGGACATAGCATTGGTCAGACCCAAAAGATGTAATGGTGTATGCTAGAGTGATAACCGCGAGTAAGACAACATTACGAATATCGTTGGTTCTGAATTGATTTGACGATAGCCCATACTCAAATCAAAGTTTTTATAATACAATAGGTCCAACAACTGATCACAGGATCAATCGATGAAGATATCATCTTTCTTCAACACACACACACAAAGATATCCCTTCGGAATGAACTAAGTCGGACAAGCTATTATCTTCCAACTCTCCAAGTTGTTGTTTAGCTTAACCAACTAGCTCAGGGTACCCGACATAGATGCTTGGAGAAAGGGTGGTTTATAGGAAACCAACTTGATCACGAGCTCAACATAGCGGTCAGGTAACAACCTGGTGATACTTCCGAGAAGATAATCGGAAAATCATGAACCACCGATATGCTATTAAGTTCGAGAACAATCTTGCTTTTCAGGACAAGACAAGATGATCAAATAATCAAGGGATTGGCATAGCCCTAACTCATTGATCGAAAGGTGCACCGAAAATAAGGACTAGGTAGCACAATCTATCTTAGAATGATGATTCAAGAACCAACATGCTAAGAATGAAATTATTGTCCTTTAACTACCAAGCAACAAGGTTGCTAGGAGTATTGATTTCACACATGACGATTCACTTGTCGACATTCCGGTTGTAACAACACAGGAACGGAGAAATGAATAATGATGGAGAGAGTATCACTACGTCAAGAATTCATGAGAGATGCTGCAATTCCTATGACAATCCTGACATAAAGGGGGTAATACTCCGAGGTAGAACACAACAAAAGCTGGATTGGCTTTTTGATCCGCGGAGTACAACTACTTTGACCAGTCCAAGAAATGGATGAGGTGCTGGAGTTTGTTTCTCCTAGTCATTCCGGAATAGAATGGCTCGATGGACCACAAGAATAATAGGCATCGATAACACGAATGCACGCCATAAACTTTGCTATCAACTGATAGACAAGGATTGGAATACAATTACAGAGGGGCAACTCAAAGGAACATATATCTTTCTGACTTGTGGATGCATAGATTAGTATGTCGAACCCAGTTCAATAGGTTTCTTCTGGATAACCTATGCGGAGAAGGTAGATCTGGCAGAGTCGCAATATATAATGGAGAACTCGTCAAGAGCACCCTGGTTGTGATCTTTTGATCCAACAAACTTCTGCCATAAAGTGGTTCATAGTATTTGGAAGAAGGAAAAACCACGAACTTCGAGGACTATTGCAAAGGTTGCTAATAACCTAAAGGAACGAGCAAAAACTATCAACATGAAGCAAGTAGGGTGAATCTCGGGTTGAAAACCCAGGAGTAGAATACCTACTACTAAGTGGCATCACGGGATGCTTTCGAGAATGATGGCCAGAATCATCACACTGGGAACACAAAGCATGGCTGGATTACTAGGTGATACTCTAGACACCTAGGTCATAATAATAACTCCAACATATGCGTCGAGGCAATAGGGTACCTCAACTCACTGATTAGTGTGGTTAACCTGGCCAGAAAGGTCATCGAAAACAGAGGGAAAGGATTTTGCAATTGCATCAGATTATTTAGAAACCTGGGATGACTCGGACAGCATAACGGCTGTAAATGCTCAAAAAGATTTGGGACATGCTACAAAAATGGTGGCATAACCACTTAGAAGCACAATATCTAGGTTACGAGGCCAACTATGAATACACGGGAGTAGTAGGAACCGAACTGAGGATTAGGACCATCAGTCCTACAAGTCTACGGATTAGTAACACGTGATCCTGATAGAAGGAAGAGAGAGCCTAGTTCCTTAACCCTGCAGGAAAGGTAAGATGACTCAGATCAGAAGGGCATAAGGTATAAGGAGTAAAAAGAGCCTTACGTTCCATCCCACAATCAATTCCCTTGCATAACTATAGAATTTCTAGACTCAACTTCGACCAGTTTGGCTTGGTAATCCTACAGCCAGTCAAGCTCTAATACCAAAGCTGTCAGGACCCCGATCCCAAGTCACACCGATCTAGCATGTAACACATCATATCACTTTGCGGCCTCATGCACGATATTCCCACGGGTGCCACCTTACCTGGCCCGGGACCGTTTGCGCCTTTTGGCTCACGTATAAGATAGTGCCGCTAGCATCCATATGACAAAGAACCCGGGCTGACATGGCTAGTCGTGAACCCAAAGTGGCACTAACTTACAGGGACAGGCATACATGACCCAACAATGAACGTGTCGGTCATCAACGAGTGAATCCAGGCTGTAGCACTGGGCTAGCAGGAATCCGGTGAACCGGGCTGTAGCGGGCTAACAGGACTCCGGAATTCATCGCGTGACATTTCCCCGAGGGGAAAGAATCAGGAACGAAGAAGGACACATGCCGGCCAGCCTAAGTGTTCCGGAGCAGTAGCAAGCTAGCATGGCTCAGTGGAAACACTAGGAGACATTTCCCGGTAAGAGAGGCTACTAAGGATAAACAACTAGATAGTCAGATCCCACACATACCAAGCATTTCAATAACATACACACAATATGCTCGATATGTGCAAATATGACATGGCATCACAACATGACTCTACAACTCAAGCATTTTATTCAATAGGCTCCGAGGAGCGAGATATTACAATCATGGGTCTCATGACCCAACATTCAGAGCAAACAAGTCAAGCACAAGCGGAAGCTTAACATGTCTGAGTACAGACATCTACAAAAGAAAAAGGCTGAGAAGCCTGACTGTCTATCAGATCCTGCCGAGGGCACAAGATCGTAGTTGAGGTAACAAGCTAAACGTCGAAGTCCACGCGGTACTACTAGCGAGACTGAAGTCCCTCTGCAAAAACATAAATTAAGCAACGTGAGTACAAATGTACCCAGCAAGACTTACATCAGATCTAACTACATATGCATCAGTAACAATAAAGGGGTGGTGGAGTTTGACTGCAGCAAGCCAGCTTTGACTCGGTGGCTATCCTGAACTACGACTGCAAGTAACTCTTTTGAGGTGGCGCACACGAGTCCACATATTCACCATATCAATACACCACTATGGATCCGCTCCCGTCTCCCTACGAGAAAGCCATCCATAGCACTCACGCTTATCTTGCGCATTTTAGAGTATCCACTTTCACTTGTCTATGAACTGTACAGGCAACCCGGAAGTCCTTTACCGCAGACATGGCTATTCGAATAGATCATATTAACCCTGCAGGGGTGTACTTATTCACACACGCTCTCACCACTTACCGCCGTTTACACGACATGTACTCGGCAACCTTCAAGCGGAAGCCCAGCGAGGGTGTCGGCCACGACCTGACTAACCACACAAGTCTCTCGTCCAGGTTTATCGCCTATTTGGGTTCCATCCGCAAGGAGATCCGGCCGGGGTGTCGCTCACGGCCCAAACGATGTGTGCAGGGTTCCCAAGTCCACCATTCGGGTGCCACTTGGTACACCGGGCCACTGTGCCTAGTCTGTCCCAAGCCCACCTGTACCGGGTGCCACTTGGTAGACTACTAACACTACCTACAAACACCAGAAACTAGTTGCAACTCCTGGACAGAGATCATGTTGATTAATAAGTCGAGAGGGGTCGAGTTACCGGAACCCAATGTGTGGTAGTAACTGTTCATGGATCACAAACACAGAACTCAGTTCCTGAGGACGGCTGCAATGAGACAACCCACCATGTACTCCTACATGGCCTCTCACCGCTACCTTTACCAAATCGTGTTCACACACTTAGCTCTCAACAGTAGGACATGTTCACACACCTCCGATTCATCCCCGATGAATCAGACCTGACACAACTCTAAGCAATAGCAGGATGACAACAAGCATGAATGAGTAGGCACATCAGGGCTCAAACAACTCCTACTCATGCTAGTGGGTTTCATCTATTTACTGTGGCAATGGTAGGTCATGCAAAGGATAAAGGGGTTCAGCTACCGCAGCAAATAACAGATGAATCGATGTTGTCCTAATGCAGTAAAAGAGAGCAGGAGCGAGAGAGTGGGATTGTATCGGAATGAACAAGGGGGTTTTGCTTGCCTGGCACTTTTGAAGATAATATAGCTCTTCATCGGTGTCATCGATCACATCGCCGAAACACGTCTATCGAGAGGGGACAGATACCGGCAACAGAGAAGAAATACAATCAATGCAATGCACAATATGATGCATGAATGTGACATGGCAATATGATGTGGTTTGTGCTAATGCAACTACAACCAGATTAAATGAAGTTGGTTTGAATCGAAGATTCAAATTCAAACTCCATATGTGGATATTTAAATGCCATTTAAATGGTTTGTGCTAAGCAACAGCTATAAGTTGTTCTAACATGCATGAAAATGGTACAGATGGATATATTGGATTTTTCTGATCATTTTTCATATATAATTTATCTCATTTGGAGTTACGGTTGAATTTATATGAATTTTAGAAGTTTTGGATATTTTCTGAAATTTCCCGAATAAGATTAAATCCAGAAAATACATATTGCATCAGCATGACATCACTCTGATGTCAGCAGGTCAACAGAGTTCAGCCGGGTCAAATATGACCAGTGGGTCCCATTGGTCAGTGGCACAGTGCTGCCCCGGGTCACTGGCAGGTGGGGTCGGTCAATGGCCATGTCAGCAAGGTCAGTGCTGACGCGTGGGCCACTGTGATTAGTTAAAACTAAACAAAAATTAAATTATGGTTAATTAAGGGCGTGGGGCCCATATGTAAGTGGGTCAGGGTTTCAATTAGTAGGTTCATTAGTGACTAATGGTGGCGCCACGTCAGCGGCCATCGGGGTTACTCGCCGGCGACCACATTCCGCGGCGGTGGCTCGCTGGAGAGGCTTGGGCTTCACATACAAGGGTCTGTTCGGGGCGCGGTCGGTCCCGTTGGAAAGCTGGCAGTGCAGCGCATCTAGGAGTGGTGGCGGTTGGTGCTGGAGTCGCCGGAAGGTGGCCGGCGACGAGGTTCGGCGGCGGCAGTGACTCGGGTTAGTTTGGGCTCGGCGTTAGGGTGCTCGGGAGGAGGAGCTGGTGGGAGCCATGTGCTCCTGGGAAGGCACCGAACACGTTGATGTGCTCAGGCGCGAGCTATGGTGGCTAAAACGACAGCGGCATCATAGCCGGCGGCAATGAGCTCTCGGCTCCGGCGGAATCAGGCTAGCGGAGAGAAACGGAGGGGAGGCGAGCATAGGGAAAGGTGCAGGAGCTCACAAGGGGTCGGTAGCGAAGCTCGGCGGGCTCGGGGAAGCTTCTGCGACGGCGAATTGACAGTGGCGATCTCCGGGCACCGGAGATGAAGACGAAGATGCTCCGGTCGACTGGGGCCTCCTCTGGTCGCGTACATCGGGTGTGTAGCTCCACGGGGTCGGGTCAGAGCTCATGGATGCGGAGAGGGAGCGAGGGGGTGGCTGTGGCCGTGGTGTAGCTCGTCGGCGGCGGCGGGTGTGTTCGGTGGTGCCGAGTGGAGAGAGTAGAGGAGGGGAAAAGGTCCAGGGGGAGAGGAGAGAGGCAACAGAGAGTTGGGGAAGTGACGGTGAAGGTGCTGGGCGTCTCCGTGGCGCCGATTAGGACGAAGGGGCGGCCTCCAGCGCGAAGCAGGAGGTGGAGAGCTGCGTGGGTGCGCGCATGTTCGCTCCTGCCTACTGGCAGGAGGAAGACGACAAGCGAGGAGGTAAGTGGGCTGGGCCGGCCACGTGGGCCGCCAGGTGGGCCAGCTGGGTTCCTTTCTCCTTTTCAGTTTTTCTTTCTGTTTTCTATTTTGTTTCTCTGTTTTGATTTAGTAATAATGCTAAACCATTTTGTAAACTCCTGAAATAATTTGTGGACTCTCTCTGGATTATTCCAGTGACCCACATTTAGTTTTAGAATTATTTGAGCAATTAAATTATTTATAGTATTTAAATGCCCAAACTCAAATACAATATGATTTAATTCAAAAATCCATATATGATCTAAGAATATATTCATCATTTTTGGCAGAGGTTTCCACCTTAACCAGAAATCATGAACTTTTCTTAGGGACATTTTGGGTTTATTGAAAAAGATTTTAATCCCTCCTAGTTGAGTTGATTTAATGCTAGGGTTTGGACATCCCCATTTCAATCTTAAATAAAATTTAGACATGATGCAACAACCAAGCTAGTCCAAGTGCATAGCCAGGCTAGGGATGTGACATCCATCCCCACAGCGTCGCCTTAACCTACTCCACCGGAACCGCAACATCCTCACCGACTTCTCGGACGAAGCTGAGGCCTACTCGGCACCACCAAAGAGGTTGTACACTCATCGCATCGCACCTTCTCGTTAACTCGACCTCCCGGCGCCGATGGTGCTCCATCCCACACCCCCATGGAGCGGCTACCTTGAGGCCAGCACCGCGGGCGACATATCCACGAAGGCTCTCCCCTAGTGCGAGGCCCCTTCAGCGGCGGCGGCCATACGAGCAGGATCTGCTGCTGCTCCTCTGGCTCTCGCTAGCTCGCTCGTGCTGCTGCTGCTGCTCCGGCTCTCGCTCGCTCGCCCAGCTGTTGCTGCTCCGGCTCTCGCTCGCGTTGCTGTTGCTGCTCTCCCACTCGCTCGTGTTGCTGCTCTGCTCCGATTTTTAGTGGTTGGGGGGGGGGGGCTCGCCGGAATTAAGGAAGAACCACCCTCAGCGGGGACGGGGGCTCACCGGAGAGGTACCCCACTATCTATATTGGGGTTCAAGGTGCGGGCGGGGGGCCTAGAGGGCTGGCCGGGGCGGCGGTGGGAAGTTGTTTCGGGGCGGCGAGGCGGCGCTGGGGCCGGAGGTTCGGCCGGTGGTGGCTGGCGGCTCAGGGGGGTGCAGGTTGAAGATGAACTGCAGGCCCTCCCTAAACTACATGTCTAGTGCCTCTCTGCTACCATTTGCGTTCAGTTTTGACAGTAACATTCAGATTCCACAGTAAATTTTAGTTTCGACAGTTAAGTTCAGAGTCAACAATTTTTGCCTCATCTGTTGTAGTCAGGTGGTTTTTGGTGATCTAAATTTTACATCAATTTTACATCATCTATTGGAGATGCTATTAGAATCCCACTTGAGATTGATGATGTAAGTCTTGTGCTGCTTCAGCCTTGACATCTTACGGCTCACCGGAGCTGCTCGAACGACAGAAGGATCCATCATAATAGAGCAGTGCCCTGGACGCTGTCTACAAATTCCTCAGATCTTCCTACACACCTCCGACAGCTACCTCTGCCTCAACTGCTTCAGCGACCAACCCAATGATCCTGAGGTCTACACGGCTACGGCAAAGAGGTTGTACACTTGTTGCATCACTTATTACTATACATTCATGTCGATCCATTAGCGCTATTTTGGTTCAACGTAAAAACATAGCAATAGGGAATTTTCCAATGGCACTCTACTATTCAATTATTCATGCATTTTGTTGAAAGGAATGAAGCAAAACATCCACCTGGACCTACTTTTCAAAATCCTATGCATGAAAACAAGAGCAAGTGCACTAGTGGAAGAATAACATTCTAACTTGAGTCAGGTCCAAATTAATGTTCAAACTTGAGCTTTAAATTAGTTGTGGGGCACATATCGAGGCAACAATGAATAGTATGTCTATCTAATATCTGGCTCACCTAGGGTATGCCTATGTTGTTCATCTTGGGTGGGAAACAAATAGTAAATCAATCATCATCTGTATTTTTATTAAATTAAAGCAATCATCAGCCTGCTATCATTATTTTTGGATCCATCCACTGGTTTTTACCATCACTCTAAATTTTTGCATGCTCTCCTTACATAATCTCACCATATATTTTTTGTATGCATGTCAGATATTGTACACAGTCTTGCTGAACATGTAGAGAAAAAGAGAAGAGTTTTGTACGACAATACAATGTCATGCAAACATCGCTCCATGGTGGGTTCAATGGCAAACCATCCCCACCCCTCTCCAGATTGTAATCCAGAGGAAAATATCTGTTCTGAGGCAGATTCAGACGCCGCTGACCACTCCTATTTACCCCAAGGTGTTTGCTCTACCTTGGCATGATGATGTTAGTCATATCATGCATATGTTGTCTTGCAGTGCCTACTTTTGACATCATATATGTCATCTGCTTAGTTTAGACATGTTCTGTAATGCCACCTGTTTAGTTTCTATATCATATATGGGAATTATGCAGTCTCATGTCTTTTAGCCAGCCATGATATATGTGAAATGTGCAATGCCATCCTGTTTAACCAGGCATCATATATTTGAATGATATCTTGCCCATCCTTTTCTTCATTACATTTACATTTGTCGACAATGTTTGTACATTAAACTACTCTTCCTGTGAATCAGCCATTTGGGTGGGAGATGGAAAAATCTGGACTGAAAACAAGGCCTTCAGAGCAGACAGTGCTACCTGTCGAAGCAGATCTCTTGTTGGGTCCTGATAGCTCCTAAGAGATGGATTCAAAGACAGATGACTAGTCCTATTCCCCCACCGAGGTGTATGCTCTAACTTGGCACGGTTATACTGCTCATATCATGCATATGGTGTCTTCCATTGCATAGTTTAGACATCATATACACAATATTCAACACCATGTTCTTAGTTCAGACATCATACGAATGCCCTCTGTTTAGCATATAAATCACATATGTGAATTAAATGATGTGATCCTGATTACTTAGATAACATGTAGGTGAATTATGTCATGTGATCATGTTTAGTTATTCATCATATCTTTGTATTATGTTATGCTATGATATCCAGTTTAGATAGACATCATATATGTGAAATTATGTCATGCTATCCGTTTTAAGTAAACAATATACATGTCAACTAGTTCATGCCCTCTTTTTTCCACACTATCTATTGCATCTGTCTCTCATACAATGTCTGTACATTCAACTATGTTTCCTGTTTATCAGCCATTTGAATTGGAGCGGGTGATGCCAGTATCTAGTGGACTAAAAACACGGTCTTCAAATAAAACAGTGCTACCACTTGGTGGAGATAGCACCCCGGTTGTACATGCACAAGAACCAGCCCTACCACACATAACCCAAACTCTCGCATATTGTACCCCTACTGCGATGGACAGAGAACCAGCTTCACCCAATCTAACCCCAACCTCAGCCGATAGTAACCCAGTTCCTGTTGACACAGCACCATCTCCACCACAGAGCTCCCAAACAAGAGCAGTTAGTAAGGCAGCTCCAGTGCCCAAAGGGCCAGTACTATCACGGAGAACCCTAACTCCACCAGTTAGTAGGCCTATTCCTGTGGAGGAAGCACAACCAGCTAGTCGTAGTTTAGCATCTATCGCATTTGATGTTGTTAAATCGTATGTGCGCATCTTCCCATCTTGGAAATATTATACTGGAGATGAAGGAAAATGCCAGTTGCAGGTGTTTGTCCAGGAGTTATGTGTAAGTAATGTTATTCATGGCAATTACTTTGCTTTGTCCCATACATCCTACCTCCATGATGGTTATAATACAACAAATTTTCCCATTTTTCTCTATAGAGAAGGACCGATTTGGAAACTCAGGATGAGGTAACCTGTGCTAATACCTCTGCTATCTTCAAGAATGCTTGGTGGCAGTATCAGAATTACCTGAAGAAAACATACTTCACCTGCAAAGAAACTCATCAAATTCCCATACGTTCTCCTGAGACACATTTACTGGATGATGAATGAGAACGCCTTGTTCTCTACTGGTCCCGAACCAAGAATGTGGTAAGGTCTATGAGCTCATTTTCTATTTTTAACTATTATATTCTTGCATCTTACTGTACTCTGTTCATGTATAACAAGTGCCTAAACCTGAAGAACAACTGTTCTAATTTAAGATTCCATTGCTATCAGAGTTCAAAAAAGCTCTAGGCATTAATTGTGTGTTTTGCCACCGCCTTGCGCTTTACTGACCAAAGTGCATGCTTATGCGCAGTTATGAACAGAATAAGCGTAGTTATGCACAATGCATTTTGCCAACGCCTAGAGCCTAGGCGCGCTTAAGGGCTCGCTTAGGCGTGCCTTTTTTAACTATGATTGCTTTGCTCTTGTATCACTGTATTTACTCATACAAACTTATTTTTAAATTGAAGGATCCAATCGAAACTCTAATGGCACAGCAGGTATGTTCAGCATGTTTCTTTAACAGGTTTGCTCTTATCAATAGCTCTGTTGATTTCAATTTCAATTGTGTATACAGTTGACTTTCATATCATGCACAATACTAGCATCACAACAGAGCCAATAGTATTGTTGTACATGTAGACCCGTGATACGCATCTAAAATATTGTTGTGCCGTGTAGTTTCCCATGCTTTGTATTCTTTCACTGCTGCTTTGTCTTGAACTGATATGATTTGAACCGTGTCTCTATTTTGATTTAGCAAGACAATGCAGTGACCATAGGACATAGATATATGTTTGTTTGATGCTTTTATTATGTACTAGTACTTGGCAATAGACGAGTTAGTAGTTTAATCCTATCCACCTGACTAATGAACTGGTTCATCAAAATGAGTTTCATATACTAGTACATGGTAAACTTCTTATGTGTCTTCTTGTTTCTTCTTTTAGAATGCTGACAGAATATTGGGGAAGGGTGCCTTATTAATCAATGGTAAAGGAAGTAATGCAGATAAGGTTCAGGATAGTGACACATCCTTGTTGGTCTCCAGCAAAGCTGATAAAACAGCTAAGAAATACTATCTTGAAGACAGTGAGACAACCCCAAAGTCCTGTCTTGGTCTAGTGTTCGAGTTACTGGCCACTACCGCTTGCACAAGCTATTCAAACTCACTCTCTGAAGTAGTTCGGTTTCTTGAGTCTCAACTACAAGCTGAAAGACATCGATCAGCTGTGCTGCGACAAGAAGCGGAAGGACTGCAGAAGTCCCTGGAGCATTCAGATGCATACTTTCTGGTGCAACAGCAAGCGTTTGAGGATTTTAGCGCCAAACAGGACAAAGCTAATAAGCTTGCTAAGCTTATTGCCAGCATGGTGGATACCCATGATAACGTTTCTTGACCACTTCTGAAGTTGTTTCAGTTATGCTCTTGTTTTGCTGCCGCATTTATTTGCACTAGTGGCCAATTTTGACGGCCAGTGTATGTAGTATGCTTCTTTGTTCGCTATATTTGCACTGGTGGCGAACTTTGATGCCCAGTGGATGTAATATGTGTAATAGCGGTAATAGGCTAGCGTTAATTGCTTGCTTATTTATTTCCTTATTGTCTTGTTTAGTTGTTTGCTTGTACACTAGTGGAGAACCGGGCTTTAGCGCCGGTTCGTGAGGGCCTTTAGTGTCGGTTCCAAAACCGGCACTAAAGAGTGGAGACTAAAGCCCCCCCCCCCTTTACTACTGGTTGGGCACGAACCGGCGCTAAAATGCCACCACGTGGCACGAGCCAAGCCCGGGTGCTGGTAGACTATTAGTACCGGTTGGTAACACCAACCGGTACTAAATGTTTATGGGGGGGGGTTTTATTTCTTATTTTCCATTAATTTTGTGTTTTCCATTTAATCTTTTTGTTTGCTGGTATTTTACGATACTACATAT
>NC_057801.1:57018347-57019359 GCF_018294505.1 Triticum aestivum | reverse complement strand
ACAACCAACACCATTAATTTTTCACACATACACATGTATATGTATATATATAATTTCTCTTACATGTTGCCTTGGTGCCTTCGGAGCACGATGACAAGTGGTTCATGGGGGCAGTAGCGGGTAATAGTATTCTCCTTTGGGATCTATGACCTGGTCGAGCAAAAATGCCGCTATTTCCTCTTGAAGTGCTAATATGCAGTCCGTTGGTAGGAGCTGCTCCCGCACCTCTCTGAACTGTTAAGAAGGAGATCAATATGCATGTGCATTAGTTGTGTGACTAGATATCGATAATGGTGTGAATAGTGTTATGACAAACGTACCCAGTCCTGTCTTTGAGATATGCTCCTTTCGGACGCCATCATGCGAATGTTCTCGCAAACGTACACTACTAGGGAAAAGCCTATACACAGAATCTTACCAGCAGCGCTCCCCAAAATACCACGCTACTGCTATTTAGCAGCGGCGCGTGTTAGCGAAACGCGCTCCTGACAGGAAAATAGCAGTAACGCATCCACCACAAACCGCGCTACTGCTATAATTGCCATGACCTCCCCCCCACTAGTTATAGCAGTAGTGCACTATATTGAACAGCGCTACTGCTATAGAAGTTAGCAGCACCGCTCTTATAGGAAAACCGCTACTGCTAAGATCAGCCCACAAGTTTAGTCCCACCTCGCTCCGTGAATAGGGTGTTTAGCACCTTAAATATGTTATTTCTGAAACTACCACAGCCAGTTGGTCTTCACTGAACTCTATGTGTAAAATTTGTGGCCGAAATATGAGTCCTCTCCGGTTCCTACCGGAGAGGACTCATATTGACAATTCAGATTGTACACAAAAAGATCATTGATGGCCAATGTATTTTTGCATTGACGTATTTTTTGTATAGTTACACTTAGTAGTAGCGGTTTATGTGCAAAGCGCTACTGCTATTCAGATTAGCTGTAGCACATTTTGGCAAACGCGCTACAACTATCCCTACCTTATCCCCACGCGCACGACCGGCCCTCAC
>NC_057801.1:56989807-57017969 GCF_018294505.1 Triticum aestivum | reverse complement strand
GCCCCTAGCTACCTCTGCGGCGCCCCCACCCCTGCCACTAGTTAGTACTAGATTTAGTAGTTGTAGATATTAATTTAGGGTTCATAGCTAGTACTAGATGTTGCTTAGTTAATACTAGATTTTTAGCAGCAGTAGATGTTAATTACTAGTAGTGATGGTACTAGTTAACTAGGGCAGTATGATTAATAGTAGTTGTAGTTGAACTACTTTAGTTGTAGTTGAACTAGTTTACTAAGTAAATTAATAAACTAGTTAAACTAGTTGAATTAATAGAACTAATGTATTTTTAGTAAGATAATTAATATAACTAGTTGAACTACTTTATTTTTAGAAAGAACTAGTTTTTTTCTATTTATAGTAAGTTTATATTTAGTACGAACTAGTTGAATTAATAAAACTAGTGAACATGTCATATTTGTTGTTATTTTTTAGTTTAAGGAATTATTTGGGATGTATTAGTGATAACTTATATGGTTTTAGGTGACCACCGTCGTCCCCGTCACCGACCCCCTCTGACATCCCCGCCGTCGTCCCCGTCACCGACCCCCTCCGACATCCCCTCCGTCGTCCCAGTCACCGACCCCCTCCGACATCAAGGTGAGACCAGCCAAATATCCTTGTATATCTTGTGTTGTTGCTCAAATAGGATATGTGGTTGCCCAAGTGGCCGTTCATGTCCAGTTTACATCTCCGAGTGGCCTATGTTTTGCCGGAGTGTTGATTAATTTCCGTTCCGGCAAATTTCAGGTGCTCGATATGTCCTTTTTTAGCAAAGGTCATGCCGGATTTTTTCGTGAATTCTGTCATGACTTGTGCTAGAATATGTACAAGTTTAATCTTTGAATTATGAACGTAGGAAATGTCGTACTCGGACGACGACAGTCTCCCGAGGGAGTGTAGCTGGTGCCACGACGATCGAGGTATGTGCGACAGGTTCGTTCAGCTGGACGAAGATCGGCGCTTCAGCATTAAGCTCGAGGAGACCTTCGATTGTGAAATGGTACGCAACAACGACAAGTGTTTTTTTCGTAATTAAGCATGAGTTCAACTATTTCAACGTCTAATTTTCATATTTTACAATTCGACTAGCTTATCCCATGCCATGCAAGACGCTATGTCTTGGAGAGTATGGGTTTTGAAGACCATGAAAATTTCGAAACAAAGAAAATACACCTAAGGACCCATCATGATATGGATTTTGAAGTAAATATGTGCAATGCTCAGAGCGTAACCCATTTTGGTTGCCAAAATTGGGAAGCACTTTGCAAAATGTATGGTTTTTATGAGGGTATGATTGTCACCATGGATCTTGGTGATCCTGACACCGAGCAAGACAATATGGACATTTGGGTCCTTGTTGATACGCTTCCGATTGTACCGCTATGTGAGTTTGTCAAACATAGTTATTAACTAATTTACATTGTTTATTTCAAAATAGTTGATAGCTTATTTCCATTGACAGCTTATTTTGATTCTTCAAAGACTGTGCGGAAGATGGTAGATAAAACCCACTACACCGATGGCACCGAATTAACGTATAAGGAGAAAAATCATCTCATCGCATTTTGTACTCTTCTTGAGAATTACAATAAATATTATCAAAATCCTCCAAATTATGGTGAAAACGTGCCACTAGTGCATGTGTTCAACCACGGTAACTTCTCTGGAGATACCCTGGTAATATTTTTTACTATTATGACATTCGTGCATCTTTTGCATACTTCTAAAACTAGTACATCATTGCTAACTACGAAATTATTATTACGTTTTTCAACAGAAACTCCCGGTGGATTGTGTGCCTCATCTGATGTCTCTGAATGGTCGCCTCTCAGTTCTGAACATACTGCCAGGTAAATCTAGGGAGCTCACCTGTGCATATCAGATTTCAAAAACTGGTGAACACATGATCATCAAAGAATGGAAGAAATGTATGGACATTTGCAAGGAGGTTCTAAGAAGTAACATTCAGCGAAAGGCAAGAATTGGAGACAGGCTAATCTCCATTCTCCATAATGGAAAGTCGGGGGCTATCTTGTTTTTTGCTATTTTACCTTAGAAAATGTAGTAGGTCTTAATCTAATGTAGTAGGTCCTATGAGGTACAATATGTTTATTATGTGGTAATGTGTTAGAGTTGATAATGAGGAGTACTTGTGATTATGACTAGTGACCAATTTGCTATGTGATGTCATTGATGAAAATGATGATCTTGAGGAGGTGTTATATGACAATGATGTATTATGATGATAAGTTGTTAATGATATGATGATGATGATATTATTATATCATTGGGTGAAAGAACCGCATACTAGTTTGAAGTGGATGGACATCCACTTGAAACTAGTCCACGGTTCTTTCACCCCGTGGTGTAATAACTCATTATGATGTAAAAACAATCTCTAAATTCTTGTTGTATGAAAACTTGTATAAAGGTGTATGAATACAACATGAAATAAAAAAGAAACAAAATACTAAATAATAGTAGTAGCGCGGGAAAGGAGAAGCGCTACTACTAATTACCAGTAGCGCGGTTCTGAAGAAGCGCTACTACTAAGTCAATTTAGCAGTAGCGTGGGTCCAGGCGCGCTATTGCTAAGCATTAGCTGTAGCGCCTTATTAGTAGCGCTCCTGCCCGCGCTACTGATAGGCCTAAAACCCGCGCTGCTGCTAGGCTTTTCCCAAGTAGTGGTAGTATGCACACAGATCATTTCCCTGCGCCTGCCTCAGGGCCTTTATGAGAATGGAATTGAATCAGATAATGATTAATCAAGCATGATAATTAATTAATGGTATTGAAACAAGAATTAAAGAGATGGTATCTAGCTAGGTAGCTAGTACTACTTAATTACTTACTTTTGTTCGATACCAAAACAGCTTTTTTGCCCATTTGCCTGGAGTCACCTTGATGAACTTTGCCCAAGCCCTGCCCACCGGCAAAGAAAATTAATAAAGGGGTTATTAAATAGTTAATATCAGGAAATGACGAACTAAATAGGCCGAGATATAGTTAATAATGATTGAAATTACCTATTGACTATCCCCTTCATGATGGTGTAGTCACTTTCTTCTTTAAGTAGTGAGTCCAGTACTTCAACTTTTCCTTCCTCAACTTTAATGTCTAACAAGATCCAGTGGAAACTACATGCGCACATGTTTGCATGTCTAAATTAAGCGGGCATGTGCATAACACTAATCAACTACCGTAAACCCTATACACTTAATTATTAACATCTAGCTAGCTAGTAAGCAAAAACAGAATTTGTAGTACAAGACAGTGTGACTCACAGGAAGTTGTAAGGAAGTAGTATATCTTCATTGGAATTGAGGCGCTTGAAGAACTCTAGCATGCTTTCCTCTAAACTTGCTCGATAAGTTGGAAGATTCCATGTGTACTCATTAATGGTATTTGGGTCAATGAACCCAATGCCATAGCGTCCAGCTTTTTTCATTTCATACATCTTCATCCTGCATATAATACCAGAGAAAAGAATATAGTGAGGATAATTACATGTAATGATTGATCAAAATGATCACTACAGCTAGCTTGAAACTTAAATTACAGAAAGAAATCACTTACATACAATAGCAACTGACGATAGATTTGTCGAGTGTGTCTTGATTGTATAACTAAAATAGTTCTGAATACTCAACGGACAGAGCTTTCTCATGGAAGTAATGCTCCTCCTTGACATTCACAATGAGGGACACTCGATTGGAAATCTTGGTAATGTTCATGTACCATTGATGCAATTCATACATTCTCGTTGGGAGGTTCTTGACCTTGTCTGGCTCGACCAAAGGTTGGCCCCGGACATATTTCCGTTTTATTTCCTCCTCTCTAAGCGGCGACATGGGCTCAATTTTGAGGAGTTGTCCAACAGTGATCTTGAGCATTTCCACCTGCATTATATGCTCCTTGGTTATTATCACATCGCCCAGCTGGGGAACGTTAACGGTTTGCCCACAATAATATCGGGTGCGCGTACTCTCGTGTGTTGTTGGCACAACAAGCGGGGGGGTCAATTGCGCCACCTGTTCTCCCAGCTGGGGAACAGTTTTCCCACATTTTTTGACAACTGCTTGTTGGCTCGAGCTCGAGCTCGCTTCCTTCTGTAGCCGTGCTCAATGTAGCTTCCTGATTTGGCGCTCATAGTCTGAGTCAACAAGCTTGGGAGTGGTTTTCTCGCCATATGAATAAAGTGGTCAATAACTTTCTCAGGAACTTTCTCCTTTGGCGGCAGTGCCGGTTTCGGTCCAAAATAGGTGTCCACTTGGGCCTACACTATGGCTATGTTTTGCTCCTCGGTCATGTCGTAAGGCCTCTGAGGAAGAGGAGCGAGGCTTGGACCATATTTATATCGCTTGTCTCCGCCTGTACTTTCTATACTACCTCGACTCGTACCGCTACGCACCATAGCTGCGGCGTGTCTCTTCTGCAATTGCTGAGATGGCGGAGACGGCTAATGTGGCTAAGTTGGAGCAGGAGGAGTGGCCTGACGCTATGTCGGACTTGAAACAGGAGGAGTGGCCTCACGCGTTCGTGGACTTGGAGGAGGTGGCGGACTTCGAGGAGGAGTCGGCTCACGCGTTCGTGAACTTGGAGGAGCGGGAGTCTGCTGACTCGGTGGCGGACTTCGAGGAGGAGTCGGCTCATGCGTTCGTGGACTTGGAGGAGCGGGAGTCTGCTGACTCGGTGGAAGACTTCGAGGAGGAGTTGGCAGACGCGGTGTCGGCGGACTTCGAAAGATGATTAAATCCTTTCTCCATAGGATGATACGATGTATGGCCTCTTCCAGTGTGCGCTCGTCGTCACCTCTAGGAATGTCAAGCGCTAGCCTCAAATATGGGTCCACCACTTAATCAACCATGACATGAGCATAGCCCTCTGGAATAGGGGTGCAATGGAAGGTTGCTTCGGGGGTAATTGTAAAAGCAACGGCGTCCGCCACCTTCATGGATATGTTCTTCAGTTTGGAGTGTAGCTCACAGTTAGAGTTCTCTATGATGTCATCCACAGGGTATGTATCCAGCAGTGTGTCGCCCGGGGCAGAACCAACGCTGCTTCTCGGCATGGATGGGGAGGTGCTATCCAATGCTATACGATCATCCGGTTGCTACTGCCGCTGCTGAGACCCCTTTCCTGGCAAAGTGAGTCGATCTGCTGCTGCTGCTGCTGCTGGAATTTGAATGCCAAGTCCACGTGCCTTGCTTCTAGGCCTTGAAGGCATTCTGCGTCCTTCTTCCTCTGCTCCTCCTCCAGCTTCCTTTTCTTCTCCTCCTCCATCTTCTTTCTTGCACGGGCCCTGTAGTCATCGTTCCATTCTGAAAAGCCCTCATACCAGGGAATAACGCCCTTGCCTCGGGTTCTTCTCGGGTGTTAATGATTTTCCAGGGTGCGTGTAAGCTCGTTGTTCTCTCTGTTGGGCGTGAACACCCCCTTTAGAGCATCTTCTATTGCGTCAAGTATCTTTTGTTCTGCTCCTTTTAGACTTGCCTTCTTCGAAACTAGGCATGTCTTCGGGTCCAACGCCCCCCATGCGCATAGAACCAAGTTCTGCACCTGGGGGCCAGCTCCTAGTAACCGGAGTGACCCCTGCATCCTCCATCTCTTGCTCAGACTCATCCCACTTAGGCATTCCCACCGCATTGCCACCTGGACCCAGTCTATGGAACTGCGTATTTTTTGCGGCATTGGCCTTGTTTTTTCTCGACCGTTCCTTAGATAATTCCGATTCCTTGAATTTCATGAAATCGTCCCAGTGTTCTCTTTGCTTCTCCAGTGTTCCAATGAATTTTGGAGTATTCCTTTCTGTAGCGAGGTAGTTGGCCCATACAGTTTTCTTGTGGGTGTTGAATGCAATTGTCATCTTCTTAAGAGCAGCGGCCTTGACTTTCTGCACATCTTCTTCAGTGAAATAATCTGGTAGGGTGAAATGTTCCACCAGTGATTCCCAAAGGTTTTTTTTTGCTCCGTCGTCGACCCAAGTAACACCTGGACGTTTAGTTTTTGTCTCTTTCCATTCTTGAATGGAGATCGGGAGTAGGACCTTCACAAGAACTCTGCACTGATGATTCCACTTGTTCGCAATGTTCTTAGGCGTGAGGGGTTCGCCACTAGCTTTGATGGAGTCGATGTTGTACTTTACACCCTCCTTCAACTTTTTGCCCGGGCCTTGCTTTGTCCTGCTGTCTGTAGAAGCAGATTTGCTCGATCCGGAGGCCTGAAAGAAGAAAGATCGATTTATTAATATATCTTCAAATAAAAAAAATGTGATGATCACCATATGCCTGCTTATATAAATATACCTCGCTGGTAGTCTTTGTTATTTGAAGATCAACATTATTGTCTGTGTCATCATAAACATTGTCTGCGTCATCATACTCATAATCACAGTTCATGACTTCATCAGCTCGGTCGTCGAGATCGAATATCTTATCATCACCCTCTATGGTATTATTTAGAAATTGGGAGCCGTCATCTGCTTCATTCAGATCATCTAGCCTGTGAGGGCTGCGTATGATATCGAACAATTCCTCTTCTCTCTCTCTGCCAGTATTGTCCGCCATAGCTTTTACTTAACTAATATAGAAGAAATATAAAACAATTTAGTATTCAAATTACAATGCATGAATGCAATCAATAAGGAAAAACTTAATCATATAGTACATATGCATCGTCTCGATTAATATATAATCTCGAATACATCGTCTCGAATATTATATATCAAATACATCACTGGCTAGGTACCTAATAAATATCGAATACTTGAAAGTGTGTTATATCGACTAGAAGGGGGTGAATAGGCGATTTTTATGAATTCTTCACTAAGGAATTTGCTGGTGAGGAAATTCCTAAATGAAGAACTACTTGCAGCGGAATAAGTACTCAAAATGAAACATAGCAGAACACACGCACAGTCATCATGATGAAATGAAGACAAGCACAGAGTACAGAAAGCGTAAGCACAGGATAAGACAAGATGAAGACGGATAGACTAAAGAAATTGAACTGAGGAAATTGAGAAAGCCTTCAGTCAAAGTCTTCAAACAGATATGAACAAGCACACAACAATAGAAATGAGGAAATGAAAGAGTTGAGGAAATAGAACCAGTAAGCTCGGTGAAGACAATGATTTGGTAGACCAGTTCTAACTGCTGTCTCAGTTGTACATCTGGTTGGAGCGGCTGAGTATTTAAACTCGAGGACACACAGTCCCGGACACACAGTCCTCACCGTATTCTCCTTGAGCTAAAGTCACACTAGACCTCGCCCAATCACTCGTGGTAAGTCTTCAGGTGACTTCTGGACCTTCACAAACTTGGTCACTCGATGATCCACAATTCCTCTTGGATGCTCTAGACCTTGACGCCTAACCGTCTGGAAGAAGCACAATCTTCAAAGGTAACAAGCGTCGGATCCACGCAGGATCAATCTCTTCAGTGATGCTCAATCACTTTGGGGTTTTGAAGGTTTGGGTTTTGGGTTTTCCTCACTTGATGATTTTCGCTCAAAGTCCTCGTAGGATGGGATGTTCTCAAATGACAAGTGTCAGTTTCTCTCGGAGCAGCCAACCAGCTAGTGGTTGTAGGGGGCGGCTATTTATAGCCTAGGGAGCAGCCCGACATGATAAGACATAAATGCCCTTGTCTGATATAACCGTTAGGTGGGTAGATATTTTGGGACAGCTGGCGCGTAGCACAGCAATGGTCAGAATTTTGAGTCTCAAATTCCTTAGGGCTATCATGTTCCTCACTGTGTAGGCAATCCGCACTGGCGAATTCCTAACTCCTCAGTTAGAACAAATTCCTTAGAGACCAGAAGAACTTCGTCTCTGTCACTGAACAATATGACTGAGCTGTGTGAGATTTCCAATGGCTTCACTCGAAGGGATTGGTAGGTGTAGGATTTTGAGTTGAGCATCACATGGAAATTTTTCCTTAGTATTTCCTCGACACCCTTTAACAGTATGGTGTTTCCTATGAATCAAGAAAGAGAAAATGAAACTATAAAAACAAGAGTCTTCACGCTTCATGTTCCTCGAATGATTACCAAGTCTTCAAGGTCACACCGATTTCTTCACTTTCAAAGTCTTCAGAAAGTCTTCAGAAATCCAAAGTCTTCAGTCGAAGAACTTCATTTTTAGGGGGCGACTTTCTCTGTAAATATCAAACTCCTCATAGACTTATAGACATGTGTACACTCACAAACACATCAGTCCCTTAACCTATAAGTCTTCAATACACCAAAATCACTAAGGGGCACTAGATGCACTTACAATACTATAGAAGAATCTAGGCCACTCGCGGTTCCTGGGGCGTGGGCGGTGGACACCCAAAGAGAAGGAATCATCACAGGATCATATCTCCGGTCATCTGCCCAAAGAACCTGCCAAGTATTGGAGAACCTGACGTCCATAGCAGCCATGTAGCGATGGACGTGCTCGTCCTCTTCCCTGGCACGGCGACGCACCACCTCCGGCGGGGCTGGCTCCCTCTGCATCGAATGTGGCCCACGGGAACACCACCAAAGGACATCAGGGTCAACGACGGGGCCTGAGGCCGGTTTCCTCACCAAGCGGCGCGCCCCTCCAGGTAGCACCTCCCAGTACCAGCCCGGCGAAGCCCAGTCCCGGATGCGGGTCCTCTGAAGCAGTACGTCATCGCGAACGGGTCGACGGCAAGGATGCGGGCTGGGCATATCGTCGAGAACAAATACTATATGCCCGCAAAAAGTAACATTTTTTTAAATGATTGGATTGTGATAACTAAAATTCTATATGCAGATTCTAACAATTTGACATTAATCTAATTCATCTAACTAAAAATAATTCTAAAATTTCTAACATTTCTATATATATAACTAACATTTCTATAGAATTTCTAATATTTCTATTACTAAAAAACAGAAAAATGCTAACATTTCTATAAATATTTCTATAACAAAAAAATAGAAATTTTTTTATAACATTTCTATATAAATAATATTTCTAATATTTATATAACTAAAAAACAGAAAAATTTCTAACATTTGTATAGATATTTCTATCACTAAAAAACTAAGGTGTGTGTGTGTGGACATGGCGGCCGGGGCATGAGCTCACCGGCGAGGCGCGGCGACGGGGGGCGGCAACGGGGACGGAGACGGGCGGTGACGACGGGGATGGGGACGGGGCGGAGACGACGCGGACGGGGACGGGCCGGGCGGGGACGACGAGACGGGACGGCGACGACGGAGCGGGGCGCGGCGACGGGGACGACGGGGACGTGGACCGCGAGGGGGGCGGTGACGAGGGGCGGGGACGGCCGCGGCAGCGACGGTGACGGGGGCAGCGACAAGGGGTGGCCGCGATGGGGCAGAGGAGAAAGACGCAGGGAGAGATGAGCAATGAATTTTTTTGAAGTAGTTTCTTATATAGGACACCCCTTTAGTACCGGTTGGAGCCACCAACCGGTACTAAAGGTCTGTTTTGGCCAGGCGAAGCGGCGGGAAGCGCCCCCCCTTTAGTACCGGGTGGTGGCTCCAACCGTTACTAAAGACCACCCCTTTAGTACCGGTTGGTACCACAACCCGGTACTAAAGGTGTGTGCTGGCGCAAGTTCGGTGCGGCAAGTTTAGTCCCACCTCGCTAGCCGAGGGGCGTCCGCACTGGTTTATAAGCCCCAATGCAGTAGCTCTCTCGAGCTCCTCTCCAAAGTAGGCCTACTGGGCCTACCTGTTCTGTGCTGCCATGTGGGCCTACCGGGCCTTTGCGGGCCTGCATCCTCGCCCAACAACACGTTGGGTTTCTAGTCGTATGCAGGCCGCTCTGGCCCAGTAGGCCGGCTTTTTTATTTCCTTATATTTTTTGCTTTATTTATTTTTGTTTTATTTATTTTTGAGTTGTTTTTTGCTGTATTTAGAGATTCTTTGTGAATATTTTTGCTTTAGGTACAAAAAATTACAAACTTTCTGTTAGTGCCGGTAGTTTTCAAATTTGAATAGTTTAAATTGTGAATTATTTGAAATTTGTGTGAATCACTAGTTTGTGAATAACTTAACTTTGAAAATAGATTTTTCAGTGATTCTTTTTTCTTATGTTTAATATTAGTGTGTTTTATCATTATATTCAATTTGGTAATGCTTAGGTTATTTAAAAAATTAAATGCCTTTATAACAGATGAGTTTTCGTCCGAAACCCTGATACTTCGAAAGAGACTGTCCATTTTGTACATGAAGTGCATCCAGTTTTTGCGGTAACCCTATCTACTTTTTTCACATGCTTGTGGGTGAAATTATGATACCATCCCAACTTTCAACCTTTTCTAAGTTCATTTGAAATGCTTTTCAATTTCAGGGTCATTTAGTGTTTCAAATGCATGAAAGAATTTGTTTGCACATAAAATTTCTTCGCGTTTCAAATGCCGAAACACATAACTACCCTAACTATTACAGAGATTCCCTCCTGGGTGTGAAACACAGAAGAAAGTGATGATAGTGAAGCCGATCACATCCCAGATCTTTGGGTGTGAAAGTTTTTTCTTCACGTGTGTCCCTTTGCGCCATAGCCATGGACAATCTTCATCATTTAACTGGATGCTCGGGTCAATATTCACTTTGAATGGAGCAATTTCATCAAACTTTTCATAATCTTCTGACATGTCTGTCTTGTCAGCCACTCCGACGATGTTTCTTTCATACATAAAGTTCATATATATATATATATATATATATATATATATATATATATATATATATATATATATATAGTTCATTCAACACTTAAATGCAAGAAACAAATAACTCTCTAGCTAAACCATTTAAATGCAACAACAAATGCGATCACTAGTAGAAAAGAGGGCTTTGGTCAAGGCCGGGTTAGCCCATTAGTCCCTGTTTAGTCCAGAACCGGGACTAATATGGGCATTAGTCCCGGTTCCTGAGCCCAAGGTCCACGTGGGCCATTTCGTCTGGACCTTTTAGTCCCGGTTGTGGTGCCACGAACCGGGACTAAAGGGTGCGATGCCCATTAGTACCGGTTCATGGCACCAACCGGTACTAAAGGTTAGACCTTTAGTCCCGGTTCGAGCCACCAACCGGTACTAATGGTGTTTGAGGCATTAGTACCAGTTCATGGCACGTATCGGTAATAAAGGTCCCATTTTCAAACTCTACACCCCCCCCCCCCGGTGGATCGCCTTTTCAGTTTAAAAAAAATAAAAGAAAATGATGAAAATGTCAAAAAAATAAAAGAAAACAAGTTTCCCATGTGATATGTGGTCTAGTTGTTGGGAAAATTTGCAAATGTGAATTTCGACTTTATTTGCAAAATCTCTCTAGAATTTAGTAAAATGGGCATAACTTTTGCATACTAACTCGGATGAAAAAGTTTTTTATATGAAAAATCATCTACTCGATAAGTTACATCCAAATTTAACGGGGGAACCATGTTAAACATTTCCAAAATCCTCAAAAACCTAACAGAAAAAAAAGTTACGAGGCTTTTAAGATCTAGAGTGGAAAAATCGAAAAAATTTCATACTGTGGTCAAACTGTGGTCAAACAATGTTCAAACTAATTATTCTAGAATATTAGTGTTACTAAATAATTATTTCAGTTATTTTGAATTTTGGTCAAATCTGGTCAAACTGTGGTCAAACAATGGTCAAACTAATTATTCAAGAAATATTAGTGTTACTAAATAATTATTGTTTTTTAAAACAATAGTTTCAAACTCAAACAGTGAAATGTGTCACTTCATGCTCAAGCAAAATTCCCGAGGGTTAATAGGATTGACATCTTACTATTGTCAGGAAAACAACAAGTGCAGACTTGGAAACGAGGGACAATAGAACCCGGAAGTTAAGCGTGCTCAGGCTGGGGGAGTGAAAGGATGGGTGACCGTTCAGGAAGTTAGATGATTTGGAATGATGAGGGGTGATTAGAGATTAGAGGATAAATTGAGCAGTGATGAGGGGTGGTGATTAGAGATTAGAGGTTCAAATAATTCAGAAATTTGAAAATAAAAAAATTCAAAAAAAATTCAAATTTTTTTTTCAAAAAAAAAATCATAAAATTTCCTTTAGTCCCGGTTGGTGTTACCAACCGGGACTAAAAGTGGAGCTCCACATGGCCGCGGCCTTTAGTCCCGGTTTGTGTAAGAACCGGGACTAAAGGGGAGAGGCATTAGTAACGACCCTTTAGTCCCGGTTCAAAAACTAGGACTAAAGGGCCTTACCAACCAGGACAAAAGCCCCTTTTTCTACTAGTGGATCAAGATTGCAACTAAGGTAACAATTGATCTAACAACATAATGATACCAAGCCTCACTATTAATGGCATATTTTCTAATCTTTCTAATCTTCAAGCATATTTTCTCCATCTTGATCTTGTGATCATCGACGACATCGGCAACATGCAACTCCAATTCCATCTTCTCCCCCTCAATTCTTTTCAATTTTTCTTTCAAATACTCGTTTTCTCTTTCAACTAAATTTAACCTCTCGACAATAGGGTCGGTTGGAATTTCCGGTTCACATACCTCCTAGATAAAAATATCCATGTCAACTTGATGGGCATAATTTGTCATAAACACGAAATGCAACAACTAGTTTTGAAAGAGAATATACCACATCCGAATCATAACAAGGACGAGGGCCGGCAGGGACGGATATCAAAACCATGGCACTATGTATAACAAACAACATACGGGTAAGATAATTATATGAGTAACTATATATCCAAATCACACCAACATCAATTTGGTATTTTAAAACATTCATGAACAAGAGCCTCACCACAAGGTGGTGCCCGCGATGGGACGGTGCGGGCGATCAATGGTGGTTACGACAGAGATTTAGAAGGCACTAAGTAAACCACACCTACATATGCAAACTAAGTGTTATTTTTGACCTCAAATTGCATATAAATCATATACTAGCACATATAATTCCTCCCAAATTACTAAACTCACAAATTAATCATTATACAAAGCATTGCAAGAGCTAATCTAGCAAATAGAGATGAAAGGACAAAGTTGCTAACCTTTGTGATCATTTGAATGAATGGGGGCCTTCGAATCTTGACAAATTTTGGGCAAAATGTGTGATGAGCTCGAGGAACAGGGGAAGAACAGAGGAGGAGAGGGGAAAGGGGAAGAACAGAGAGAGCTTGGGTGGGCGAAGGGCTTATGTAGGACGACCTTTAGTACCGGTTCGTAACACAAACCGGTACTAAAGGTGCTGGAGGGGCCCCAGACTGACAACATCCTGCCACTACTCACTTTAGTACTGGTTTGTGGCACGAACCGGTGCTAAAGGTTCACCACGAACTGGTACTAATGAGAGCGGCCGGCTAGCCGTAGGAACCGACACTAATAGACACATTATTGTCGGCTCAAAATCAAACCGACACTAATGTGCTTCACATTTGACCCTTTTTCTACTAGTGGTAGTCACTGCAGTTCTTTTTCTGTGTTTTTCTAGTGGCCACGATAGCCTATTTTTGGTAACTAGGCCAAAATAATCATGGAAACACACGGATTGTTGTAACCATGGGCCTCCTGCGGGCCGTATGATTCATGGGCCTTCTTCGGGCCGTAGGATCTATTGGCCTTCTATACAAACCGTAGGATCCATCGGCCTTCTATACGGGCCTTAGGATCCATGGGCCTTCTACGGGCCGTAGAGTCCATGGGCCATCTACGGGCCATACGATCCATGGGCCTTCTACGGGCTGTACGATCCATGGGCCTCATACGGGCCATAGGATCCATGGGCCTTCTATGGGGCGTATCATCATTTCGCCAATGATGGGCCGTACTATTCGTGGACCATAACGGGTCGTTAATAGGCCATATTTGATAACTATATAAATATAGCCCAAGGGGTTTTTTTGACATGAAAACGTCCCAACGTATTAACGGTCCACAAACAGGCCGACTATAACGACGGGCTGAATTTGGCCCACAAGCAGAAAATGACAGTAACGGGCGTATGTAACCGAATGCTGCAAATGAGCCCAAGATCAATGGGCCCTGAGAAGGCCGAAAGATAACTTGGGATGGAAACGGCCCAATGGAATAACGAGCCGTTAATTGGTATAAAGTGATACATTGTTCATTACGGGCCAGTTTCACCACGAGCTGTTAATGGGCCAAGAGTTACAAAGGGCCTCATATGGGCCAAAAGAAGTCATGGGCCACACATGGGCCGGAAGTTCAAATGGGCTAGAATCATATTGGACGGCCCAGACGACACTACTGGGCCTAATTCGGAGAGGTCGTAACGGGCCCTAGGTTAGCGGGCTGTAAATGGGCTATATGCGAACAAGCCGTTAACAGGCTTTCTGTGGGCTGGCCCGACACCTTTTGACCAAGTCAAACGGGCTGGCCTTTTCACAGGAATGGGCCTCTGTTGGGCCGTGCCACGTGTCATCGTATCATAGGCACGTCCGGTGCAATGAGTGGATGACATATGTCCCAACGGTGAGCCGACACGTGTTTCCTCCAGCCAATGATGATTTTACACGTGGAAAATCCCCATTGGTCGGGGCTATTAATGGGTTATCGGATCCAAAACCAAATCCGATAGCTTAACGGTGTTCCGTTACGGTGGATGCCACGTGTTGGTTACCCTTGACGAAAGCACTTCTGTGACGCACAATTTATCGTCATGGAAGTGGACACTTCCGCAATGATAATTTTGGTAATGTCATGGAACACTTCTACGACAGCAGAGGTATGACTATCTTGATTCTGTCATAAAATCATCATGGATGTACATGCATGACAAAAAATGCGACCTACTGTGACAAACACATATCATCACGGAAGTGTATTTTTTTGTAGTGTACCTATCATGGCATTTCCATAGCCATTCCAAGATATATTGCCATGCAACTTCCATCATCATCATATACATGACTTGAGCATTCATTGTCATATTGCTTTGCATAATCGTAAGATAGCTAGCATGATGTTTTCATGGCTTGTCTGTTTTTTGATGGCATTGCTACGCTGGATCATTGCACATCATGGTACACCGCCAGAGGCATTCATATAGAGTCATATCTTTGTTCTAGTATCGAGTTGTAATATTGAGTTGTAAGTAAATAAAAGTGTGATGATCATCATTATAGAACATTGCCCCATAAAAAATAGAGGCCAAAGAAGCCTAAATAAAAAAGGGGGCCAAATAAGCCCGCCAAAAAAAGAAAAAAAAAAGAAAAAAAAGAAAGGGGCAACGTTACTATCCTTTTACCACACTTGTGCTTCAAAGTAGCACCATGTTCTTCATATAGAGAGTCTCCTATATTGTCACTTTCATATACTAGTGGGAATTTTCATTATAGAACTTGGCTTGTATATTCCGATGATGGATTTCCTCAAATGCCCGAGGTCTTCATGAGAAAGCAAGTTGGATGCTGATCTATAAGTGTATGAAAGCTCAAACTGAAACTAAGTGGGGGTTGAAAAAGCTGAAGCGCGTTAAAAAGTATGAACCAATTGCTTGGCTGACACCGGGATAGGCATGAGGGGTACCTTGTGTTAAGAAAAGGGAGCATACAAGACTATATGATTTTGTAGGGATAACGTTCTATAAGCATTGATATTTTGAAAGGCATGATTGTTTGTTGGGATGCCCGAAGTATTATTGTTTTTATGTCAAATGATAGACTATTGCTTTGAATCACTCGTGTCTTAATATTCATGTCATGGTTAGATACATGATCAAGATTATGCCAGGTAGCATTCCAGATCAAAAATTATCTTTTTTATCATTTACCTACTCGAGGACGAGCAGGAATTAAGCTTGGGGATGCTGATACGTCTTCGTCGTATCTATAATTTTTTATTGTTCCATGCTAATATTATTCAACTTTCATATACTTTTGGCAACTTTTTATACTATTTTTGGGACTAACATATTGATCCAGTGCCCAGTGCCAGTCCCTGTTTGTTGCATGCTATTTGTTTCACAGAAAACCCATATTAAACGGAGTCTAAACAGAATAAAAATGGACGGAGATTTTTTTTGGAATATTGTGAATTTTGCGAAGTGGAATCAACGCGAGATGATGCTCGAGGGGCCCATGAGGTAGGGAGGCGCGCCCCTGACCCTCGTGGTCACTCCGTAAGGCGGTTGGTGCCCTTCTTTCACTGCAAGAAAACCAATATCCAGATAGAAATCGTGTCCAAAGGGCAACCCAATCGGAGTTACGGATCTCCGGGAATATAAAAGACGGTGAAAGGGCAGAATCAGAAACACAGAGACAGAGAGAGACAGAGAGACATATCCAATCTCGGAGGGGCTCTCGCCCCTCCCATGCCATGGAGACCATGGACCAGAGGGGAAACCCTTCTCCTATCTAGGGAGAAGGTCAAGGAAGAAGAAGAAGGGGGCTCTCTCCCCCTTGCTTCAGGCGGCGCCGAAACACCGTCGGGGGCCATCATCATCACCGCGATCTACACCAACACCTCCGTCATCTTCACCAACATCTCCATCACCTTCCCCCCTCTCTATTCAGCAGTCCACTCTCCCGTAACCCGATGTACCCTCTACTTGAACATGGTGCTTTATGCTTCATATTATTATCCAATGATGTGTTGCCATCCTATGATGTCTGAGTAGATTTTCATTGTCCTATTAGTGATTGATGAATTGTTATGATTGGTTTAATTTTCTTGTGGTTATGTTGTTGTCCTATTGTGCCCTCCGTGTCGCGCAAGTGTGAGGGATTCCCGCTGTAGGGTGTTGCAATACGTTCATGATTAGCTTATAGTGGGTTGCTTCAGTGATAGAAGCATAAACCCGAGTAAGGGGGTTGTGGCGTATGGGATAAAGAGGACTTGATACATTAATGTTATGGTTGGGTTTTACCTTAATGATCTTTAGTAGTTGCAGATGCTTGATAGAGTTCCAATCATAAGTGCATATGATCCAAGAAGAGAAACTATGTTAGCTTATGCCTCTCCCACATAAAACTTGCTATCGGTTTAGTAAAGTAGTCAATTGCTCAGGGACAATTTCACAACTCCTATCACAAATTTTCCACACTCGCTATATTTACTTTATTGCTTCTTTATCTAAACATCCCCTACTTTTTATTTACGTGCCTTTTATTATCTTGCAATTCTATCCAACAACACCTACAAAGTCCTTCTAGTTTCATACTTGTTCTAGGTAAAGCGACCGTTAAGCGTGCGTAGAGTTGTATCGGTGGTAGATAGAACTTGAGGGAATATTTGTTCTACCTTTAGCTCCTCGTTGGGTTCGACACTCTTACTTACCGAAAGAGGCTACAATTGATCCCCTATACTTGTGGGTTATCAGCCACCCTCGACGCACATGGCCTCCATAGCTTTCTGAAACTCATGGTCGCCGGACTCGTCGTCCTCGTCATGATCATCGTCTTCCTGTTTCTTGTCGCGGCCCCGGGCGGGCCTCTCTTGCTGGTTATCCTTGCTGTGGAGGCCTCGTTGGTCGCCATGCTTCTTGCCGGACCCTCCGGCACCATCCTGGCCTTTCTCCTTCTCCCGCTTCTCGTACTCAGCTTTTTGCTTCTCAGCAAGCAGCTCAACTTGTCGGCAATACTGGAGGTCATGGCCCTTGGTGCGGTGGATCTTGCAATACTGCTTGTCGGAGCTTCCCGGCTTGTCGGTAGCCGCCAAGGCCGGACAAGCGGCACACCCGGCAACCTCCTTGCCGGGGTCACTTGCCTTGGCCTTCTTGGCAGTGCCGGTGTCATCGGATACCTCGACGGCAAGCACAGTATTGCCCTTACGCTTTATGTTATGGCGCGCCCCTTCTTCGTCGGGGTGGCGGTGTCGCCAGTGGAGTCAGTTTCCGCACCGGCGTCCTTGCCGGGGTACTTCCTCCCCTCTTCATCTCGGGCGCACCTATTGGCCAGAACATAGTGTTCGCCCACATCTTTAACCATGTTCATCGCCAGCTCTTCGCGCATCTAGCGGTTGCGCACATTCTGATAGAATGCGCTGATCACAGCGACAAGATGAACGTTTGGGATGTTGTATTGCACCCGGCTGAACCTCTGGATGTACTTGCGCAGGCTCTCAGCTTCCTTCTGGGGAATACTATGCAAATCACTCGCCTGTCAATGAGCCTGATGGCCTCCGATGAAGGCGCAAACAAACTCATGACACAGATCCGGCAAAGAAGAAATGGAATCCGCCGACAAATGCATCAACCATGACATGACATTGGGCTTAAGTGCCAACGAGAAATAATTGTCAAGCACCTTGTCGTCGCGTGCCCCAGCAGCCTGCATCGTGATGGTGTAGATGCTGAGGAACTCCGACGGGTTAGTCTTGCTGTTGTACTTCTCTCCAATGTCAGGCTTGAACGTGTGGTGGGAGGGCCACTGGAACTGCCGCAGCTCACGGGTAAAAGTCGGGCAACCAACCTCATAGGGTAGGCCACCGTAGTCTCCCGGGGTCGGGTGGTCCATAGTGGGTCATGCCCGCCTATCTGACTGGTGGCACGCTCCATGCCGGTGTTTGATGGTAGTTCGAGCGTCTTCATGGGCCCGCTCCTGAAGAACTTGATGCTGATCATGGTGGGTCCGCACATCGGACGATGCTATAGATATATTATCACAAGTGTCATCACGATGAATGACACCCGCGGTGGCCGGCGTGGGGGAGGAGAGTGCACCGTGGCTGCATCACCTCTGGCCCTTCCTCTGTTGGGATGCAGTGGCTCGACGAAGCGTCGGCCTAAAGGCGCCGCTGGTCGCGGCTCATCTTTGTTAGCGATGTCGACGAGGCTCCGGACGGTGGATCTCCACTCGTCAAGCTTCTCCGCAGTAGGAGGGAAGTTGAGGAGAAGCTGCGCGCGCGCCAAAGCTTCTGCTGGCGTGGGTAGCAGCGAAAGCCACGTGAACCGTGACGCGCTCTGACCTGTAACCATGTTAGAAGGAGCTCTATCATGGTCCTGCGGCCGTACACCATTTTTGCCAGCACTTCGGCGTGCATGCTGGTCTTCTCCACCCCGCGAGTGATGCGCAGGGACGCCGGGGGGTCATCAACGTGGTGACGTTGCTCATCACGCAAGACTTGGGAGGAGCGCATCATGGGCGTCGGCGTGGGCGTCTTGGAGGTCGTCGCGCCACCGGCAGGCGGCACAGTGACGGCTCTGGACGGCCCCGCGTCGCCTGCGGGGGCACAACTCCATCTGTGGATATGACGGCATGCGGCTCATCGTCTCGCTCATGAGCGACGTCGCTATCCCGGGTCTGGCTGCCAGAGCGATGCAGGTGTTCGCGGGCCACGCCCCGGGTTCTGTCCGTGACGGCCATGCTACCTACCCGCACTGGCACGGGCAGTCCGGGTCCGGATGAGCCAATCAACGTCGTCATCTTCCTCTTGGGAGCCATGACGACGAGGAACTGTAGAACTAACTACTGAACCAGATTCTCTCAACCGCACCCCCTACCTGGCGCGCCAAAGATCTCGGTGGAAACGTCACCTATGGGATCACGGGAATCCCTACTATGGTTGTGGGGTGATACATCTCAAACGTATCTATAATTTTTTATTGTTCCATGCTATTATATTACCTGTTTTGGATGTTTATAGGCTTTACTTTACACTTTTATATCATTTTTGGGACTAATCTACTAACCGGAGGCCCAACCCGAATTGCTCTTTTTTTGCCTATTTCAGTGTTTCGCAGAAAGGGAATATCAAACGAAGTCCAAACAGAATGAAACCTTCGGGAGCGGTCTTTTCGGAACAAACGCAATTCAGGAGACTTGGAGAGGACGTCAAGAAGCAGCCGAGGCAACCAACGCATGCTCAAGAGGTAGCAAGAAGGATTTCTGGCGCCGTTGCCGGGGAGGCCTTCGCTCAAGTCAAGACATACCAAGTACCCATCACAAACCCATCTCCCTCGCATTACATTATTTTGCATTTGCCTCTCATTTTCCTCTCCCCCACTTCACCTTTGCTGTTTTATTCGCCCTCTCTTTTCCGTTTGCCTCTTTTTTGCTTGTCTCTTATGTGCTTGTGTGTTGGATTGCTTGTCACAATGGCTCAAGATAATACTAAATTGTGTGACTTTTCCAATACCAATAATAATGATTTCCTTAGCACTCCGATTGCTCCTCTTAATGATGTTGAATCTTGTGAAACAATGCTGCTTTGTTGAATCTTGTTATGAAAGATCAATTCTCCGGCCTTCCTAGTGAAGATGCCGCTACTCATCTAAACAACTTTGTTGATGTGTGTGATATGCAAAAGAAGAAAGACATGGATAATGATATTGTTAAATTGAAGTTATTTCCGTTTTCACTTAGAGATCGTGCTAAAACTTGGTTTTCGTCTTTGCCTAAAAATAGTATTGATTCGTGGAATGTGCAAAGATGCTTTTATCTCTAAGTATTTTCCTCCCGCTAAGATCATCTCTCTTAGAAACGATATTATGAATTTTAAGCAACTTGATCATGATCATGTTGCACAATCTTGGGAGAGGATGAAATTAATGATACGTAATTGCCCTACACATGGTTTGAATTTATGGATAATCATACAAAAAAATTATGCCGGATTGAATTTTGCTTCTAGTAATCTTTTAGATTAGGTCGCGGGAGGCACTTTTATGGAAATCACTTTAGGAGAAGCTACTAAACTACTAGATAATATTAAGGTTAATTATTCTCAATGGCACACCGAAAGATCTACTAGTAAAAAGGTTCATGCTATAGAAGAAATTAATGTTTTGAGTGAAAAAATGGATGAACTTATGAAATTGTTTGCTACTAAAAGTGCCCCTATTGATCCTAATGATATGCCTTTGTCTACTTTGATTGATAATAATAATGAATCTATGGATGTCAATTTTGTTGGTAGGAATAGTTTTGGTAACAACAGTATAGAGGAAACTTTAATCCTAGGTTGTTTCTTCGTAATTCCTCTAATAATTATGGTAATTCCTACAATAACTCTTATGGAAATTTTAATAATATGCCCTCTGATTTTGAGATTAGTGTTAAAGAATTTATGAATTCTCAAAAGAATTTCAATGCTTTGCTTGAAGAAAAATTGCTTAAAGTTGATGAATTGGCTAGAAACGTGGATAGAATTTCTCGTGATGTTGATTATTTGAAACTTAGATCTATTCCACCTAAGCATGATATCAATGAGTCTCTCAAAGCTATGAGAATTTCCATTGATGAGTGCAAAGAAAGAACCGCTAGGATGCATGCTAAGAAAGATTGCTTTGTAAGAGCGTGTTCTTCTTGTTTTCATGAAAATAATGATGAAGATCTAAAAGTTACCGATGTGTCTCCTATTAAATCTCTGTTTTTCAATATGAATCTTAATAATGATGGGACTGGAGGTGAATCAACTTTAGTTAAAAGGTGTTCCGATGATCTGCAGTATTTTGATCTTGATGCCAAAATTGGTAAAAGTGGGATTGGAGAGATTAAAACTTTACATAGTAATGAACCCACTGCTTTGGATTTCAAGGAATTTAATTATGATAATTGTTTTTTAATAGATTGTATTTCCTTGTTGCAATCCATGTTGAATTATCCTCATGCTTATAGCCAAAATAAAGCTTTTACTAAACATATCGTTGATGCTTTGATGCAATCTTATGAAGAAAAACTTGAATTAGAAGTTTCTATCCCTAGGAAACTTTATGATGAGTGGGAACCTACAATAAAAATTAAAATAAAAGATCATGAATGCTATGCTTTATGTGATTTGGGTGCTAGTGTTTCCACGATTCCAAAAAATTTATGTGATATGCTTGGTTTCTGTGAATTTGATGATTGCTCTTTAAACTTGCACCTTGCCGACTCCATAATTAAGAAACCTATGGGAAGGATTAATGATGTTCTTATTGTTTCAAATAGGAATTATGTGCCGTATATTTTATCGTTCTTGATATAGATTGCAATCTTTCATGTCCTATTATTCTTGGTAGACCTTTCCTTAGAACGATTGGTGCAATTATTGATATGAAGGAAGGAAATATTAGATTCCAATTTCCGTTAAGGAAAGGAATGGAACACTTTCCTAGAAAGAAAATTAAATTACCTTATGAATCTATTATGCGAGGCACTTATGAATTGAATGCCAAAGATGGCAATAGTTAGATCTATTCTCGCTTTTATGCCTAGCTAGGGGCGTTAAACGATAGCGCTTGTTGGGAGGCAACCCCATTTTATTTTTGTTCCTTGCTTTTTGTTATTTTTTAGTAATAAATAATTAATATAGCCTCTGGTTAGATGTGGTTTTATGTTTTAATTAGTGTTTGTGCCAAGTAGAACCTATAGGATCATCTTGGGTGAAAGTTAATTTGATTCTGCTGAAAAACAGAAACTTTGCGCTCACGAGAAAACATTCAATAAATCACAGAAATGTGATTTTGAGTTGATTATTTTTGCCATAGATCAATAGAAAAATTACCTAGGACTTACTATTTTGGTAGGATTATTAAGGTTCCAGAAGTATTCGAAAGTTACAGATTACTACAGACTGTTTTGTTTTAGACAGATTCTGTTTTTCGTGTGTTGTTTTCTTATTTTGATGCATCTATGGCTAGTATTGGGGGGTATGAACCATAGAGAAGTTGGAATACAGTAGGTTTAACACCAATATAAATAAAGAATGAGTTCATTACAGTACCTTAAGTGGTGGTTTTTCTTTCTTGCACTAACGGAGCTCATGAGATTTCCTGTTGAGTTTTGTGTTGTGAAGTTTTCAAGTTTTGGGTAAATATTTGATGGATTACAGAATAAGGAGTGGCAAGATCCTAAGCTTGGGGATTCCTATGGAACCCCAAGATATTCAACGACAACCAAAAGCCTAAGCTTGGGGATGCCCCGGAAGGCATCCCCTCTTTCGTCTTCGTCTATCGGTAACTTTACTTGGAGCTATATTTTTATTTACCACATGATATGTGTTTGCTTGGAGCGTCTTGTATGATACGAGTCTTTGCTTTTTAGTTTACCACAATCATCCTTGATGTACACACCTTTTGGGAGAGACACACATGATTCGGAATTTATTAGAATACTCTATGTGCTTCACTTATATCTTTTGAGCTATGAAATTTTGCTCTAGTACTTCACTTATATCTTTTTAGAGCACGGTGGTGATTTTATTTTGTAGAAATTATTGATCTCTCATGCTTCACTTATATTATTTTGAGAGTCTTTTAGAACAGCATGGTATTTTCCATGGTTATAAAATTGGTCTTAGAATGGCGGGCATCCTAATAAAAACTATGATAGGAAGAGAATTGAATACTATGGTCAACTCGATGCTTAATAATTGTTTTGAGATAAAAAGGTGGTAATATGAGAGTCATGCTAGAGGAGTAACTGTGAATTGGAGGAATACTTGTGTTGAAGTTTGTGATTCCCGTAGCATGCACGTATGGTGAACCGTTATGTGATGAAGTTGGAGCATGATTTATTTTTTGATTGTCTTCCTTATGAGTGGGGGTCGGGGACGAGCGATAGTATTTTCCTACCAATCTATCCCCCTAGGAGCATGCACGTAGTACTTTGTTTCAATAACTTGTAGATTTTTGCAATAAGTATATGAGTTCTTTATGACTAATGTTGAGTCCATGGATTATACGCACTCTTACCCTTCCACTATTGCTAGCCTCTCTTGTGCTGCGCAACTCTTGCTGGTACTATACACCCACCATTTACATTCCTCAAAAAGCCACCATACCTACCTATTATGGCATTTCAATAGCCAATTCGAGATATATTGTCATGCAACTTTCCACCGTTCCATTTATTATGACACGCTCCATCATTGTCATATTGCTTTTGCATGATCATGTAGTTGACACTGTATTTGTGGCAAAGCCACCTTGATAATTCTTTCATACATGTCACTCTTGATTCATTGCATATCCCGGTACACCGCCGGAGGCATCTACATAGAGTCATATTTTGTTCTAAGTATTGAGTTGTAATTCTCGAGTTGTAAGTAAATAAAAGTGTGATGATATTCATATTAGAGCATTGTCCCAAGTGAGGAAAGGACAATGGAGACTATGATTCCCCCACAAGTCGGGACGAGACTTCGGACTTTATAAAAAGTAAAATAGGCCAAAGAAGCCCAAATAAAAAAGAGGCCAAAGAAGCCCACCAAAAAAATGAGAGAAAATGAGAGAAGGGACAATGTTATTATTCTTTTCCACACTTGTGCTTCAAATTAGCACCATGACCTTCATGATAGAGAGTCTCCTATGTTGTCACTTTCATAAACTAGTGGGAATTTTACATTATAGAACTTGGCTTGTATATTCCAATGATGGGCTTCCTCAAAATGTCCTAGATCTTCGTGATCAAGCAAGTTGGATGCACACCCACTTAGTTTCTTTTTGAGCTTTCATATACTTATAGCTCTAGTGCATCCGTTGCATGGAAATCCCTACTCACTCACATTGATATCTATTAATGGGCATCTCCATAGCCCATTGATACGCCTAGTTGATGTGAGACTATCTTCTCCTCTTTGTCTTCTCCACAACCACCATTCTACTCCACTATAATGCTATGTCCATGGCTCACGCTCATGTATTGCGTGAAAGTTGAAAAAGTTTGAGAACATTAAAGTATGAAACAATTTCTTGGCTTGTCATCAGGGTTGTGCATGATTTAAATATTTTGTGTGATGAAGATAGAGCATAACTAGACTATATGATTTTGTAGGGATAGCTTTCTTTAGCCATGCTATTTTGAGAAGACATGATTGCTTTGTTAGTATGCTTGAAGTATTATTATTCTTTTATCAACATGAACTTTTATTTTGAATCATTTGGATCTGAACATTCATGCCACAATAAAGAGAAATGCATTGAGAAATATGCTAGGTAGCATTCCACATCAAAAATTCTGTTTTTATCATTTACCTACTCGAGGACGAGCAGGAATTAAGCTTGGGGATGCTTGATATGTCTCCAACGTATCTATAATTTTTTATTGTTCCATGCTATTATATTACCTGTTTTGGATGTTTATGGGCTTTACTTTACACTTTTATATCATTTTTGGGACTAACCTACTAACACGAGGCCCAACCCGAATTGCTATTTTTTTTGCCTATTTCAGTGTTTCGCAGAAAAAGAATATCAAACAAAGTCCAAACGGAATGAAACCTTCGGGAGCGATCATTTCGGAACAAACACAATCCAGGAGACTTGGAGTGGACGTCAAGAAGCAGCTGAGGCGGCCAAGAGGGTGGCCGACGCGCCCTAAGGGGGTGGGTGCGCCCCCTACTTCGTGGGCCCCTCGTGGCTGCCCTGGCCTACCTCATTCGCCTATATATATCTTCGTACCCCGAAACCATCCAGGAGCACCACGAAAAACTATTTCCACCGCCGCAACCTTCTGTATCCGCGAGATCCCATCTTGGAGCCTTCGTCGGCGCTCAGTCGGACGGGGAAGCGACCATGGAGGGCCTCTCCATCATCACCAAGGCCTGTCCGATGAGTTGTGAGTAGTTTACCACAGAGCTTCGGGTCCATAGTTATTAGCTAGATGGATTCTTCTCTCTCTTTGATTCTCAATACAAAGTTCTCCTTCCTCTTCTTGGAGATCTATTCGATGTAACTCTTTTTGCGGTGTGTTTGTCGAGATCCGATGAATTGTGGGTTTATGATCAAGTTTGTCTATGGGAAATATTTGAATCTCCTCTGAATTCTTTTCTGTATGATTGGTTATCTTTGCAAGTCTCTTTGAATTATCAGTTTGGTTTATCCTACTAGATTGATATTTCTTGCAATGGGATAAGTGCTTAGCTTTGGGTTCAATCTTGTTGTGTCCTTTCCCAGTGACAGTAGGGGCAGCAAGGCACGTATTGTATTGTTACCATCGAGGATGAAAAGATGGGATTTATATCATATTGCTTGAGTTTATCCCTCTACATCATGTCATCTTGCTTAATGCGTTACTCTGTTCTTCATGAACTTAATACTCTAGATGCAGGCAGGAGTCGGTCGATGTGTGGAGTAATAGTAGTAGATGCAGGCAGGAGTCGGTCTACTTGTTGCGGACGTGATGCCTGTATACATGATCATGCCTAGATATTCTCATAACTATGCACTTTTCTATCAATTGCTCGACAGTAATTTGTTCACCCACCATAATACTTATGCTATCTTGAGAGAAGCCACTAGTGAAACCTATGGCCTCCGGGTCTATTCTTTATCATATAAGTTTCCAATCTACTTTATTTTGCAATCTTTACTTTTCAATCTATATCATAAAAATACAAAAAATATTTATATTATCATATTATCTCTATCAGATCTCACTTTCGCAAGTGGCCGTGAAGGGATTGACAACCCCTTTATCGTGTTGGTTGCGAGGTTCTTGTTTGTTTGTGTAGGCACGTGGGACTTGGGAGGAGCCTCCTACTGGATTGATACCTTGGTTCTCAAAACCGAGGGAAATACTTATGCTAATTTGCTGCACCCTTGCCTCTTCAAGGGAAAAACCAACGCACGCTCAAGAGGTAGCACGGGGCGCGGGGTCGAGAGGAGAGCGGGATTAGCAGTCACTCAAGCACACGGGTCGTTTACCCAGGTTCGGGCCGCGACGTGCGTAATACCCTAGTCCCGCTTTAGTGTCTATTTGAGTGTTCTTGGAGTTCTTGAGCTAGCTACGATGCGTAACTTCTCCCGGGGTCCGAATCCCTCTCCAGTATGCCTCGGGCCTCCTTTTATAGTCAAGGGGATCACCACAGTGGCACACAGGAGGTGACATTGGTGTACAGTGGCTAAGCTTATCGCTAGCCTTTACGGGACAAGATGCATTTAGTGCGCCCCTTAGGTGTCCCCCTCACTTTATTGGGGACGGAAACCAGCCCCCGTCTCGTCCGTCACTGCCCCACGTCGCTCCGACACGCGTCCAGGCCAGCGGTGCGCATGGTGCTATGTAGGCTGGCAGGCTGCTGAGGTGGTGCGCTGGTAGGGACTTCACGAAGATTTGCATGCCACCACGTAGGCACTAGCTGAGTTGGCCTGGAAGCCTCACATCGACACGCAGGTGCCTGCCTAGCTGGTGGGCTAGCAGCTGCATGGGAGCAGCGGTGGAACCTTGGCGGGCGTGGGCCTGGCTGTGGCCCCGCGGATGTCCTCACTAAGGGCCTTGTGGGGGCCCCGACAAGGGTCTTGTCGCGACACTATGGTCGTCCCCGGCAAGGATCTTGCCGGATGTCTTGTGGATTCCCTCGGAGGGGTCCCGCCAGGGTCATCGTCTTCTGATACTTGTCTTCACAAAGATCTGCATGCCACCACAGAGGCGCCTCCCGAGCCCCGGTTCCAACAAGGTTGATGGTGTTTGGAAACCTTGGGCTCAAGGGTGGCGGCGCTTGCTGGCGTTGGGCAAGTTGCCCCGGCAAGGCTCCTGCCAAAGCTGGGGAGGCCGCCCCGGCAAGGATCTTGCCGGGGGAAACCACTTCGCCCTCTTGCCCCTTGTGCTTCTGGTCTTGGCCTTTTCTTTGACCGTCTCGCGACTTTGACTCCTCCCTCTGCCCTGCTAAGTGTGGTCGTGGGCGCGGCTCTGACTCCCCGTGCACTAGTAAAGGGTACAAAGGAGAGCCCCTACTTTAGTACACCGACACATATCCACTACTGGAATCAAGATATTTGTCGTCAGCCATATCTTTGCCGTCGGCTAGCTGATGGCAAAGAAGGTCTTTGCCATCAGTATACAGAAAGCTAACGGTAAAGAAAGAGCTGACGGCAAAGAGCGTGTTTGCCGTCAGCAAGATCTTTGCCGTCAGCTAGCTGGTGGCAACGAAACTTTGCCGTGAACCAGCGGACGGCAAAAAGGCAGGGTGACCCACTAGTGAGAATGACCTAACGGCCACTTTCTTTGCCGTCTGCTAGCGGACGGCAAAGAAAGTGCTTAAACTGACGTCTGTTAGCTAGGCTCTTTGCCGTCTGCTAGCAAACGGCAAAGAACCATGCCCTAACTAATAATCAAACACACCCGCGCCCGACCACTCTCTCTGTCCCCTTTCTCCTCCCCGAGCCCGAGCCGCCGCCGCCCCGCGCCATCCCCGTCGTCGGCCTCCCCGCCCCCGTGCCGCCGCCGTCCCACGCCACCCCCATCGCCGGCCTCCCTGCCCCCGTGCCGCCCCGAGCCCCGGTGACCCCCTCTCTGCCCCGGCGACCCCCTCTCT